>NC_135169.1:7040000-7127500 GCF_041146795.1 Maylandia zebra | reverse complement strand
GTCATTGAAGCAAACTGCTGGGCCTGAGCGGGCAGTTTCCCATCGAGTGTCCAAAAACTCTTTAACATGGTGGAGATTTCATAGCCACGCTGTAACCACGCTGTAAGAACACGAGGATGATCCACCGTCACCGTTCTCATAGGGGGGTGGTCTGATTGGTGGAGTTTCTCTGTTGTTGTCGAGTCTTTACTTTACAGTAGAAACTCCTGCAGGTGACTGTTGTTGTCATTTGCTGCTGTAGAAATAAAACTGAAGGAGTTTTGCAGGTAGAAGATATTTGATTTACAGCTTCTCACACACGAGACCAGGCCTGCAGCTATCCATTATTTTAGTGTGTAAACAGGCTCCGCCTCCACGTTAAACTGTGACATCATCATCACTGCTGCTGTTATCAGTGTTTGTGTTTAACACTGGAGGCTGTGTGGGCTTAATGTGCTCAGACTTTGATTCACACGCTGCTCATGAACACGTTTCTATTGGAGGTCTGTGAAACATGGAAGCAAAGAATTTTATAATCGAATTATTGGAATCACTCGATGAATCGTTGCAGCTCTACACGAGACACTTTCTTTAAAAACCATCAGACTGCTTTCATACATGTTAACGCTTAAATACAGAAAACTTCAGCCTGATATTCCCGACGTATGAAACTCTGTTCAAATCCAGATGAACTTTTTTACAAAGAGCCTGTTTCTGTTAATATCACATCAAAAGTCTGTGATGGTGTTCGGTCTGGTTTCCCAGCTTTCCTGTTAAACACAACACTTTTCATTTCAGTGAAGTCCAGTGGATGGTGCTGCCTCTGCTGGTCCCTTATACTGCAGTGTTGCTGGAATACTGCTCTGCTCTCACCCACCTCCTCCTCGGCCTCCTGAAGGTCTCCACCTCCACTGCTGCCTACGGCCTCAGCAGCCTGTCCATTCCCCTGAAGTGCTCCTCTTCTTGGCTCCACCTTGTGGATGACCTCCTGAACTGTTTCTGCTCCCCTCTGAGTTTTTATTTCTTTAAGTTCCTGTCTGTTGGTCGTCTGCTTCCACTCCTGGACTCTGAAGCTTCTTCTGTTTTCTCTGATTTTCACTTTGTTCCCCTGGAGATGTTTGTGCTCTTTGGACGTCTGCATGAAACCTGATAAACTGTTGGTGTGTTTGTTTAGACTGTGTCAGGTTTGAATTTGGTTCCACTCACTCCTGGATCATAACACAGTTTGATTTAGAAGAGGTCAGAGTAACATGTTAAACATGTTTATATATCTTATTTTTAAATTATACTTCTCTTAAAGCTGTTCCCACTGGTTTGAATCCAACACAACACATTTATAATAAAGACAAATAAACCAGTTTTTAAAAAGCCAAAACGTTTGTACCATTTGTACCAATTACAGCCCAAATGAAGACTTCAGATGCAAAAAGCTCTGAGTCAGTTTTCCCCTCTTTGTTGTGAATGAGGCTCCTATCTGAACGATCTGGGTCCTTACCTGAACTCTCTCCTCTGAAGACTGGAGGCTCACATCTGACTGCAGGACTAACTCTGCTGGGTCAGGTTGGGGTCAGTGGGCTCACTGGGTGGCAGGTTCACTGCTCTGAGCTTGTGTGTCCCTGTCATCCCTTTCTTTCTTCCCCCTTTAACTGATCCATAATGGTCTGTCCCACCTGCTGAGCCGTTTGTGTTATCAGCTCATTTAAAAGTAGAGAACAGAAAGCTGCACTATGACCTGGTGTAACAGGCGACCCTTCAGCTGACCTCCCCACAGCAAAGCTGAAACAGTGCCTTGCTTCACTTTGTCAGACAGGTTGTGTCTAAGTGATCTCGTGATTCAGCAGGTCTGCAGTGATCAGGTCTGGGTGTGGCTGCTGACACTGAACTCAGCTTTCTAAAAATGTGTTTCATTACAGTTAATTCATGTAGGTTTGGATTATTTCTCCCTGAAGAATAAACACCTTCATTTAGAAACTGCATTTTGTGTTTGTTTGTGTTTGTCTGATATTTACATTTGTTTGATGATCTGAAACATTGAAGTGTGGCAAACATGCATAAAAGAGGAAATCAGAAAGGGCTTCATGAAGAAAACCAACTGGACCGACGTGACGGAGTTCTTTACTTTCACTAATCTTCCTTCAGACCACTGGAGAAACTGATGGATTCAACAATGGGATGATCAGTGCGTGATGGGTCGTCCTCACTGAGCTCTCAGAGGAGCTCACCACGACACAAACGAGACGTCGACTGGAAGGTTTCCCAACTGCAAACCCCGATCACTGAAGCGTGGCAAGGTGTGGGCCGACCAAAGCCACAACTGGACCACAAGAACAAAGCAGACAGAGCCAAACAAAGACAACAAGATTTCACATCCAAGTAACAAAGATGGTAAAGTCAGCAGTCGGTGTGAGAAATGTGGTGAAGCTGTGAACAGCTGGAAACGTTTGTCTGTGTGTGGAGGACACAGAACAATCCACACCAAACATTAAACTCACTGTTTTCATCCGTTCAAAGACCAAACACTGTGGTTCATAACATTTAACTGCTCACAGTGACACCGAGTGGGAAATCCACGGTGTTAAAAAGCTTCCCACATGTTTGCTCCATGTTTCTATCTAATGGAAGGCCCAACACGTCCGTCCATCTACCAGGTTTCATTTGTATTATCGTTCTTCTGGGTTCAGAGCAGCACAAGAAGGGCCCTGGACTCACTGGAGCTTTTTCATTTATGATCCTTTTTGAATCTTTCTGACAAACAGTGAAAATGTGTTTCTTTAATCTCCGTCTATATTTTCATCATAAAAACTCCACAGGACTCTGAGCCCTTATGATCCCTGCACAAACTCATCTCTAACCCTCTGCTGATCTTTGCTCCATGGATTTAACTCTTCACTGAACTGGACGTCCACAGTGTTCAAATCCCTGCAAGCAGGATGAAGTCCAGCCAGCCAATCACAGGACAGGAAGTGATCAGCTGACACAGTGGTTTGAAGCTGTCAGGGTGAGGCTGCTTCATGCAGGTGTGAAACTATGAGGAAGCTGAACGCCTCCTCTTTCCTCAGCAGTGATCTGTGGCAGTCTGCCATCATGTTTGGCTGCTCACACTGAATGTGACTCACTGAAAGCTGAACCATGTTTTTGATGATCACACTTTAATTTAACAGCTGAACAATGAACTTTTAGAAAGAGTCACATCTGACAAACAAACGTTTTTTTCTCCATGTTGTTGAAGTTAAAGTTGTTTCAAAGGCGATAGAGCGTCTGTGACTGTGGCCCCCAGACTCTGGACTCCTTTGAGCCGGAGATGTGTGGACTCAGTGGTTTCATTCAACAAGCAGCTAAAATCTTTTTAAACTTGCTTTTGGTTCATTTCTGTTTTTCTGTTTTAGCTTTTCTGTGAAGCACTTTGTGATTTTTGTCTTGAAAGGTGCTATACAAATAAAACTTTACTTAAGTAAAACACAGAGTTTAGATTGATCTAAAAACGTCTGTAATCCAGATGATTCCAAACAAAGTGTCAAATAAGAGCAACATTTCATTGAAGCTGTGGCTTCATTTATCACAGTGTCACAAAGAGCTTCCTGTTTCCAGCCTGTCAGCTCTCACAGTGTTATATTGCACATGTGCTGTGAGTAATAATCTCAATAATAATAATAGAAATGAATAAATAAAGAGATAAACAGCACCAACAGGAGCCTGCAGAGAGTTTCTGCTCTTGCAAAGACAAACATGTTTGTTCCAACAGAACATTCAGATCATAATTCAGATGTGAAAAGCTGTCAGACAGGACAGCTTATATAAACACAGTGTTTAGTTTGTGAGAGCAGGTAAAGGCAAAGAACCAGGAATGAACTGTGGGGACCTGATTGGACGCTTTGGATTTCCTGATCTCACAACCACGAGTGCTGCTGCTGCGCCCTGCTGGGGCCAGTTTCCCCCCAACTGTCCCCTTGAACCACCTGGAGGTGTGAGCGCTTAATGTTAGGCGTTAGTTATTAATGTTACTGATGTTCTTTTGTGTTTTGGGAACTAATTACTAAAGTGGGCTTAACTTTATCATTGACCTGCTGGCGTTCGGTTTATTTCCACATAGTCTAGTTTGATGCACGTTCATGTCACAAGCTTCAAAACGTTTGTCACACTGGGAGTGACCTATGACCCTAAAGCTAAATGCACCTTTCACTGAACATGAGCTCACTGCACAACAATGACTGCAGATCTACACACAGACACACACACAGGCGGTGTGTTGAGGTGAATAACAGACTTTTAATTTGCTTCTTAGGAATAAAAATGCTTCCCAAATATTTCATATGAATAAAAATGTAGAAACATCTGGAGCACAGATGTGTAAAGATGCTGTGATATTCAATCAGAGTCAAAATGAGGAAAGAGGAACAGACGGTTTCCAGATCAGCACACATGACCCTGCAGCAGAGTTCACTATAGTGCACGGTGGTTGTAGATGGACTGGAGTAAGAGCACATCTGAGATGGAAACAAGGAGCACAGGCTGTATGTAGGAGATGGATGAAGCCTCCAGTCACTCACACAGTCCCATCTTAAAGCCTCCAGCCTGGTGTTTAGAAACTGGCGAGAGGGAAGCGAGGGGACGCTGACGCAGCAGTAACGTGTGGCTACAGCATGAACATTGTTGTGTTGGAGACCAGAAACCCATCCATCTCTCACCAGAGTGGGCTTGTTTATTTAGAGGTGCAGTTACTGCAACGCTAAGGAAACACTGCCTCCGTCTTTCACACAAAGCCTGGAGTTCCCTGCGTGAGAGCAGGCATGGATAGACCTGACTGTTGGGAACATATCCACCGACTTCTGAGCGTTGAAGTGTTGACCGGTCTGCAGGCTCAGGCAGCAGCTGACTGTTAGCCTGATGCTGCAGAGGAAGCTGTCAGCAGCTCCCACAGAGCCTGACTGACTGTGAGAGGACAGAGGGACTTCAAATCCAGCATCGCTTCAGCCTGTGAGGAACTATTCGCCGTGGTTATTTGTAGTACGATGAATCGTGTCTGCAGATCAAAGCGTGACTGTGAGATAATCACAGGCAGTGGCTGAGATACAGTATGGTGGCATTAAGTGCAGATTCCTTCAGAGCGCCATGCTTAAGCTGGACAATGTCAAATTCAATTTTTCCAGAAGGAATTCAGGAGAAATTTCTGTCCTTTAAAAAGATTGAATTTGCTGCAGCAGTTGAAATGACAAGTTCACAGCACTGGAGCGCAGTGTGACACAACAGTCTGCCTCACACCAAGGATGACCCTCATTGGGCCGTACAGCTCATGTGACAGTAACAAAGATTATTATGGCCGTCTTCTCCCAGAACCACACAGTCTGCTGTGACTCCTCCCCGTTCAGTCTGACCTCGCCTGGTTTCTGCTCCTTCTTCTGTGAGAGACAGGAAAGAAAAGCATCTCCCTCCATGGCCTCCATTAGATCCACAGTGTAGTTCAGGATATGTTGTTGGGACGTCCTGACCCAGAGACTATTCTCACCATTATTATGTGTCTGTGTGAGCATTGCTGCAAACCCTCTGCACTCGACGTCATCCTGCAACATTTCAAATCCAGGCAGTAACGCTGGACGAAGCTTTAAAGCCTCAAACACGGAGCACCAACTCGTCTATGAGCACATTTGCATTGTGTAGAAATACAGTAATGAAATAGCTTCATTTAAATCTTTGATAAACAATTGAATCATTTTTCAATCCTAACAACAAAACTGCTCCATCACTTTTATTCACACTGAGATCAAATGAAAAGAAGACCGGCCTGACTGCTTTGGGAATATTTCTAAATGCCTCCATCTGCTCCTCTGTGCTGTGTTCAAAAACAAGCAGCCAGCTGGGAAATCCCGCTCACGCCCCAGCCCTCGCTCAGAAATACAAGCTGCAGAAGTGTGAGCAGCACATGGACAGCTTCACAGAAAGAAGATTCAAAGTGAAAATATTTGACTTTTCTTTTTTTCATTGGTTGAGCAGTTGACAGCTGCTGCTTTAAGAGCTCAAGCCTACGAGGCTAAAACAGGTCACTTTGGCTGCAGTGATGCTATTTTCATGTGTCTTTACAACGCGAGTGATGGCTGTGGCGTGGTGGGAGGGAGCGTCTTTTAAATGCAGTCATTAAATATTCCTCAGCTCTGAATGAATCCCAGGAGCTCTGGCTGCTCTGTACCCAGCAGGGCGGGGCCTGTGTCGTACCCAGCAGGGCGGGGCCTGTGTCAGAGGGAATGGCAGGAACGTCACTATCACGTCTGCACTCTGTGTCTTTGTGCTGCTGCTCGTCTCCCACCACCCTGCAGTTCAAAGGGTTTCTGCATGGTGCCACCTCCTTTCTGTTTACATGAGGTCGTCCATCAGCCCTTCCCCACCAGCGCTGAGCTGTATGTGTGCAGCTTCTTTTCTAAGGCGAGCAGTGCAACAACATTTCAGAATCAGCAGAGTACCATGTCCACAAATACGGGCCTGCAGGTCTGTCTGCACTCACAGCTAAATACACATAAAAGCATTTTACTGGTGGACATCACTGAAGGTTTCCTTCATAAATATAAAGAAATACTTAAAAAATAACAAACATTGAATAGAAGTGATTTGATTTCATGAGGTTTTATTTAATAAGCTGTTTTCTTTTGGAAACGAGGACCAAACAGATTTGTGGAGCAGGAAGTCCAATAACGTCGGTGCTGGTCACAAGTTTTCCAGCTCACTGCATCCTCGCTTATTTCCTTATCTCTGACCTTTGACCTCAGCTTTGTCCCTGATTTCTTTCTCTCTTTTGAAACAGTTTTTAGGAGGCAGTGAATTCTTTGGAAGCTGATGTTTGGTGCGCCCTCACCAGCCCAGAGAGATAAGAGGAGCCGAGACTCTGTGATAAGATTCAGCGATTAAACCAAAACTTCTTTTCTTTGTTTGTTCGCTGATGTTGAGTCTGAGAAATGCCGACTCCCTGAATACTTCTGTGGTCACATGACCATCGAGGTCTAAGATGTTTCAGAAGGACACAGTGGAAACATGTGGGAGTGGGGGTCTCAGCCACAGAGAGATCAGGAGGGGATCTGATGGGAGCATCAGTTTGATGTTGCACGCAGGTTTATCTTCAGTATGTTTCACCTGAGCTCATATTTGAGCTGCTGTGTGTGAATGAATCACTCTGCTGCTCAGACGTCTGTTTATTCTGAGATTCTTACCACACGTCGCTCCTGGTGACGTCTGCTTTTTGATGCTCGTCCTTTCATCGGCTGCTGGAGGAAGAACTTGAGATCAGTGAAGTCTCTGTGCTGCTGTGTCCAGACCACATAGCCAGTGTTTCTGTCACCGGGCCTTTTCACAGTCCCAGTGAAAGAACTGGTTCCATCGAAGTGCAGCCCAGAGGAGCAGTTAAGATGCTCCTCCTCTTCCACTTTTCTGAGCTCCTTTCTTTTTCTGTCTGAAAACATGTTTGCATCAAACGTGTCACAGCAGCACAAACACTGCTGCTGACAGTAGGCCTGCTGTGACTCTGCTGTGGCAGACTGAGGGTCCACACTCTGGTGGGTTTCACACACATCTCCCTGGAAGCTTCACACAGTCTCAGCTGGCACACGCAGATGAAGCTGATTAGCATCTTTGTGCTGCAGGTTGAAGGTGATCCTTCTATAATAACTTGTTTGCAGCGATGCTGAAACTGGGAGCTTTAACATTAGCAGCAGCTCGCTCTCTGACCTTTCACCTCTAAGCCTCTAAACAGAAACTGTGCTAGCACAGCTCCAGAAACACGAGGCAGAGGGTGGCTGTGAGACTGTAGCTGCCCCAGGGCAGCTGTGGCTACAATGTAGCTTGCTATCGCCAGTGTGTGAATGTGTGTGTGAATGTGTGTGTGAATGGGTGGATGACTGAATGTAGTGTAAAGCGCTTTGGGGTCCTATGGACTAGAAAAGCGCTATACAAATGCAGGCCATTTACAAATGCAGGCCATCGTGTTACACTTTATCCTGTTTATCGCATATTTGAACATCTCACACTGTGAACCTTCAGCTGATAGCACAGTTTGTGTGACGGTCACGGCTCCTTGCTGTCAAGCACACTGCTGCACAAACACGTGGTCAGTGCTAATCACTGTTTTCTGCTGCCTTGTTTTTCAGGCTGTCGCCATACTAAAGAAGACGTCCTGATCACTGGGGGTAAATCTGATAACTGACTTTCATGGCTGACTGAGAAACACGGCTCCCATCACCCCTCTGTCTGCGTCTGTCTCAGCAGAAACACCATTTAACCCCAAACCATGGATTTAATCAGCGCTCAGGTTCTGTTTGTCTGAATTCTTTTACATTTTTGAGAAGTTTTTTAACCTCCACCTTCCTGTATCACTGGACCCTCCTCTCTCTTCTTCCCTTCCTGTTAACAAACTTCATTCTTCAGCTTTTGTTTCACCACCGTCTCCTCTGCAAAACTCACAACACTGAGAAACTGAGTGTTACGTGCCTGTGTTGGTGGGTTATCTGTTTCTTAATGTGTGTATGCAAATTCACCTGTGCAGGGGCTCGGCTGTGATTGGTGGACCTAAGGAGCGGCCTGATGTAACTGGTTCCTGCTGTGGACATGGACTATAAAAGGGCGACCGAAGAGCTGAAGTGCGGGGGGTGTGGCAGACTTCCCATGCACTTGCCGCAGGTCCAGACGGAGCAGCCGTAGCAATAGCTATTTGGTTAAAAGGTCGGGCATGTGTGTGAAGTGCAGAGCAAGTAGGGGTGAGCTGCCGATTATTTTGGGAAGCCTTCTTTTCTCCTGTGTTTGTAGACCAGGGAGGTCAGACTGTGTTATTTCTTTCTTTTCTTTTCCTTAAACAGGTCAGAGGGGAACCGAAGCCCAGGTTGAGTTTTGTTTGTTGTGTTGGCCTTAGCTCACCCCGAAATTATACACTCCCACTACCGTGAGTGCCACTGTTGTCAATAAACTATTGTTAAAAGTCCGATGCTGTGTCTGTTTGGGCATGGGAAGTCACGGGACACCCCGCTCTTGTTAAGGTCATTTCAAGCCGGGTCGTAACACTGAGACACAAACGTTTCCTGAGCTAAAGCTGACGGACTGACAGCTACAATGAGTGACTCTCTTTATCCTGCTGAACCCTGAGGAGGACACACACACACACACACACACACACACACACACACACACACACACACCAAACAACTGTGATGCCTGGTTGATCACAAACAGGTTTTTAGGGTTAAAATAATGCCTGACAAAATGCTGTGGTTTGGTTTATCTCTCGGTTTGTGCCAGGTGGGTGGAGCCTGTGTGATGGGGGACGTTTCAGATGCAGCGGAGCATTTTAAAGTGAAGGTTTAGAGGTTTCTCTGGAAGCTTCATGTGAGCCCACATACCTCAGTTTATCCTGGCAGTGATTTTTGTCTTGTTTTTGTTTTTTTTAGCATTTATAAGGTTCCTGTTTCTGGTTTCCTGATGTCCTGATGCACAGCCAACATCCACAGAATGTGTCAGTTCATTGAACAATGCTTACGCTGCACAACAGGCTGTTCAGTTATAATCATACAATCTCCATCAAAGGTGTGCACATGATCCAGTTAGTTCATAGGTCACACAGCCTGGTGTTTCTATTCATTTGTCCTTTCACATCACAGGAGAAAAACAGCAGCTGGTGTGATGCATCCAGATGAGGGTCCATCAGAGTTGAACTCGACAGCATCATTAACAGCACAAGCGTTACACTAAATCACATCAATCTGAGGCGTCTTCAAAACCCAAACTGTGCAAACTCACTTTTATTATTTATTCATTATTATTTTAACTACCTGCAGTTACACGAAGCTCCAACAGCTCAGTCTGTACTTACACTAATGAGGGGCGCCCCACAAAAACTCTGAGGCAACGACTGATAACCAATCAGAGAGCAGCAGAAAGCAGGTCTAACACCTTAATAACTACACACACACACACAGACAGTGTGTCCTTCCAGAAGCCCTGCTGGCCTCTGTACTGGCAGATTACTTTATTCTCTGTATTGATCACAGTTTTTAACCAAATCAATTTAATACTAGTAACATCACTTTGTTACTTATGTTAGCTTCACAAATGGCCCTTATGTGCTATCACACACACACACATACACAGTGGGGCCATAATGTAGTTTTTAAGAGCAGCTGTGTCATTTATCATCAAAAGTCCTGCATGTATGTGCCCACGTGTTGTATTGAAGCAACCAAGTGATGAATCACTGTTTTCCACTTTGTTGTTTTGCAAACTGTTTTTTTGTTGCATTGTTGATTTGTTTTTACTGAAGCAGCTAATAAAGCACAATGGAAAACAATTTTGCCTTTCTTGTAAGACTCTATAAGAGAATGAAACAATGATGCCAGTTATAAATAAAGACAATAAAGTCAATGAATTATGAAACTCATTTTATTTCTATTAGATCTGAAAATGTTGTGTAATACTAACAACCTAAGACAACAAATAGATGCGTTGGCCTGTACAGGAGATAAAGAAAAATTAACAACAGCTGTGAAATGGAAGAGTTCAAGTCACCAAAGGAAACTGGAGCTGGGCTTGTTGCAGGATCTGAAGTTACTAAACACTTTGTGAGTGTCTGCACTAAAACTTAGGACCATATAATTATAAATATGTGCGTGACGAAAGCTGGGCAGCACGCTAACGTCCTTACTCGTATGGGTCTAACCCAGGGGTGGGCAATCTCAGTCCACGAGGGCCGGTGTCCCTGCAGGTTTTAGATGCGTCCTCGAACCAACACAGCTGATTTTAATGGCTAAATTAGCTCCTCAACACGTCCTGCAGTTCTCCAGAGGCCTGGTAACGAACTAATCATGTGATTCAGGTGTGTTGACCCAAGGTGAGATCTAAAACCTGCAGGACACCGGCCCTCGTGGACTGGAATTGCCCACCCCTGGTCTAACCCTTTCACTCCTTTGGTTTATTTCCTCGGACTTTTGTTATTGCCTTTTCAAGTCTGTCTTTGCACCTGCTGTGTTCTCCATCGTTTTGTACATCACTGTTTTCAGACTGAAGCTGATCAGACCATCACAGAGAGCCTAAGTCCAATAACGTCGGTGCTGGTCACAAGTTTTCCAGCTCACTGCATCTTCGCTTACTTCCTTGTCTCTGACCTTTGACCTCAGCTTTGTCCCTGATTTCTTTCTCTCTTTTGAAACAGTTTTTAGGAGGCAGTGAATTCTTTGGAAGCTGATGTTTGGTGCGCCCTCACCAGCCCAGAGAGATAAGAGGAGCCGAGACTCTGTGATAAGATTCAGCGATTAAACCAAAACTGCTTTTCTTTGTTTGTTCGCTGATGTTGAGTCTGAGAAATGCCGACTCCCTGAATACTTCTGTGGTCACATGACCATCGAGGTCTAAGATGTTTCAGAAGGATACAGTGGGGGGGGGGGGTTGTTTTTTTAGCATTTATAAGGTCCTGTTTCTGGTTTCCTGATGTCCAGCACAGCCAACATCCACAGAATGTGGTTCATTCATGGAATAACGCTTATGCTGCCCAACAGGCTGCTCACTTTTTGATCAGACAATCTCCATCAAAGGTGTGCACGTGATTTTCTTTTATGTTTGTGTGTTTTCACAGTGACCTCATCCTCATGTGTCCGTTCTTATCTGGATAGCTGCAGCTGATTTTCTGAAAACCATAAACATCTTAATGTCTCCTGTTTGAGAAAACACACAAACAGAATGTTTGTTTAAAAAACAAAAAAGATGTGCAGTGGTAAGACTACACATCCTTGGAGCGGGAGTCGCAAGTTCGATTCCCATGCAGTATCCAGTAAGGGTCCTTGCTAGACCCTTCATGCTACAAACCAAAAGGCCCTGGAATGGCTCGGCTACGTCTGCAGCCTGTCCACAACACGGACACAAGAACATCTCACTGCATGTTGTACTCTGTGTGATCCTGTATGTGACAGATAATAAAGCTGGATTGTTGTTGTGTTAAAAACACTCTGTGGATATGATGCTTTGTCGTCCTAAACAAGGCATGAGTGTGTGCGATATATATCAGATTTATGATTTTTTTAAATGTCTCCTCTCTGTAAGAAAAGATTTTTGTATAAGTGATGAAACAAATGAAAAATAACAGTTGTCAAAATATTTTCCCCATTTCTTTCTGTCACTCCTGTTTTGTTTTGTTTTTACTATGAGACTTCTTTTTCAGCTCCAAAAAGAGAACAGCCAATCAGAGTCTGCATGTGTCCCAACCATCCAATCACAGTGTGTGGGCCTGCATGCCTGTGATGGCTGAGGTGAAGTACACCTGAGGGTTCGGGGACTGTCTCTGTCATCGTTCTTCAGTTTTACAGCTGACCTGTTGTACTGGTGTAGCTGCTCCACTGATGCTCACATTAAGAACAGCTACAGTTTCAGATAACAAGGTCAGTAACCCCCGTGAGCCCAAACCGAGTGCAGCAGTCTGTGTTCAGGATGACCCTGAATCATACAGTTTTACATGTGCAGTTTTATACCCCAACAATAACACATTTTTAGGACGATCATCTTCTGGAACCGATGTGGCCGTCCTGTGGTCTCCCTTCGAGCCTCCTTCTTACACTCACGTCCCTCGTTACCTGCTCCTTTCCTGGAACGACAGAGACAAAAACAACTCTCTGCCTAGCCCTGATTATTTAATATGATCCTGATCCTGGTTCTATTTATCTAGTTCGGGAGATTCTGTTTGGACTCCCTTTGGTCCAGAAATATCCTTCTAACCGTTATCTGGTGTGATGTAAGCATGTAGCAAAGAGACCCTCTGTGCTCCTGCATCAATTCTCTATCAGTCATAGCCCTGAACGACGTTTCTGACCCTCAAAGCATGGAGCGCCAACTGATTTATGAGCACATTGCATTCTCTATATAAAAATAATGAAACAGCTTTATTTAATCATTTTCAACCCTAGCAGTCCCTCCTTTCACACGTATTTTAATGTGAATCAAAAGAACGTGTTTCGTTCAGCCTGCTGTCCCACAGCTTCCCCTGCAGTGTGATGCTCAGTCTTTCAGCTTCTCCCTCTTAGCTGGAGTCCTGTGCTCAAGTCAGTGCTAAATCAGCTGTCGCCCTCCTTTGGTCAGTTACTGGGTGTTATAGACCGTCAGCCTGCCCTCTTAGGAGAACCACCAAACGAACACAGACATTTTACCTTTTAAACATCATCCAGTGTTTCTTTTAATCATTAAAAGCCTGAGTATGCAAATAAGAAATATACATTTAGCCCTTCCTGCCTCTCAACACCTGGGGGCTCCAACTTACAGTGGGGCAAAAAGGTATTTAGTCAGCCACCAACTGTGCACGTTAAAAAGATGAGACTCTTCATCATAGGTGTAGCTCAACTATGAGAGACAAGATGAGTTTAAAACAAACCCAGAAAATCACATTGTCTGATTTTTAAAGAATTTAGTTGCAAATTATGGTGGAAAATAAGTATTTGGTCAATTTGGTCAATAACAAAAGTTCATCAAAATACTTTGTTATATATCCTTTGTTGGCAATGACAGTTTCACACACTGTTGAATTAACTTTGCTTGATGATTGGTTTTAGCCTTGACAACCCACATTGCTGGCATTGCTTCTTTCAACGTGTTTGTGGGTCGATTTGAATGCACCAGATGTGAGTGCAGCCACTCAGCCTCTGCTGCGGCTGTGTCACAAGTTAATCTAGTAGTAGGCTATGGCACTTGGCCACAGGTGGCAGTAGTGGACGAACCTCCTTTTGAGACTGCTCCAGCTGCTGTGTGATAGCAGATCTACTACAACTTGAAGATCATATGCACGTTTTGGAAATCACATTATAAATATTCCTAACTTAGCTTTAAAAATTCCCCCACACTCAAAAACAGACGACAAACCAACTGACACACTTGAGTCACTCACTTCCTTCCACTCACTCTCACTGGCTCTGTTTATTACTAATCATCTCCTTACAAATGTTTATTATCTTAACCACACTTATACAGACTGTATATGACTACCAACTCTCTCCAGCCATGAATTACTTATATTGGCTGGAAATGCTCATTTCCAGAGAAAAGACACAGGCAGATTCTGCTTACAGGATGTGATGTTACAATGTTGTGCCCTTAAACAGGGGAAATAGTGAGGAGAGGTGAAAGAACGGCACAGACACGCAGCTCTCACTCTCACTCGTCTGTATTGAGTGAAGGAGGAAGCGCGCGAACCCACCTACTGGAGCCCTGAGGCATTAGCAATGGATCGACGCACAATCAACCCAGGCAAAACTTTCACTACTTATCTCCCTCTATATTCCCACTGCATATTCTATTCGAAAACAGTCAAAGCAACAAATAAAACATTAATAAAGGCATGACATGAAATGTAAGGAACAGAGATGTACAACTTCAAAACTAATCAAATTTATGATCCACCACATACTCCCCCTTAGAATAGATGTTGTCCTCAACATCCAAATGTTTAACATTTAGCACAAACGTGGAGTTATGACCATTAATATCACCAAAACCAATAAACCATTGCATACTATAACTGTTTCTTGTACCTTATATGTACTCTACAAAAATAGTTTCACAAGCTGGAACTCTTTTCATACATTCTTTAGTGTGGGTTATCACCCAAAGTCTTTCAGTGTTCTCATACAGTCTGTATGAATTACAGTGTCCATGCAGTTACATTAACACAGTCTGCTGCTGGCTTGAGAACAAAGTCATTTTAGTGCAGCTTGTCAAAGCAGTCACTCTCTCCTTTGACAAATGTCCATGAGAGTGATACAAGTGGCCGTAGCCATGTGGTGTGCTTTGGATGTGTCTGTTAAGCTGCAAGCACAATATGAATCAGTTCAACGTCCAAAAGTCACTTTGAATATGAATTCTGTGTTAAACAGTCCATTTCCTTGTGGTTGGTGTGGAGTGTAAGTACATTGTCTCTGTTCAGTAATGTGTTTCGTGTGTGATCACAATGTTTCTTTTCACTCAAGTCCATACAGTTATCAGTGGCAGTATGCCTGAACAGTCCGTGGAACCATGAAGTGTGTATGATGTGATGGTGTTCTCAGGTTATAACAAGCTGGTGAACCAAGCCGATCATATGTGAAGATCTTTGGTGGCTTGCGCTCTCTACTCGGTCGCTGATGCTCTTGCTCACAGGTCCTGCTGTGTTTGTCTGGAACAGGTGCAGGAACAGGTTCCTCCACTGATGGTTCCTCGACATAATTTTCCTCTTGGTCAGGTAGTTGTTCACATTGGTTCAGTACTTCATGTTCATTCTCTGGCTCAGATGACATGTTTTCCACTGTTTGAAGGTGTTTGGCTGGTTCATCAGTGCTCATAGGATTCAGTGTCTGAGGGTAAAGTGGCTCAAATGGCTGCTGAGATGACACTGGATAGTACTCATCATCGTCATCCTCTTCCTCAGCTTGTTCCACTTCCTCACTTGTCTCCACGGCTCTTTTTCTTGTTCGTGGTCGCACTTCAGTGTCAACAGGCAGATGGTCACATGGCAGAAGAAGATTGCGATGCAATATCCTTGATCTCCCTTTTGCTTTCTCAGGTCTGAGTTCATAAACTGGGATATCTCTGCTGACCTGACGAACGACTGTGTGAACCACATCCTCCCAGTGGTTCCTCAGCTTGCCTGGACCTCCTCGAGGTGTCATGTTCCTTATTAAAACACGATCACCTGGCTGTAATACTGAGCTCTTCACCTTGCTGTCATAATGTCTTTTACTTCTTACAGCTGCTTTATGAGCATTTTCTCTCGTGATCTCATATGCTTCTTCCATGCCTTGTTTCCATTTTACCATGTAGTCATGATGATTGCCATCTCCTTGTTCTGAGGTCAAGCTGAACAGCATGTCGATTGGCAATCGTGGGGAGCGTCCATATAACAAGTAAAAAGGGGAGAATCCAGTTACCTCGCTGCGGGTACAATTATAGGCATAAATCAGTTTGTTAAGCGAGTCCTTCCAGTTAGTTTTCTGACTCTCTGAGAGTGTTTTCAGCATCTGGAGTAGTGTCCTATTAAACCGCTCCACTTGTCCATTCCCTTGGGGATGGTAGGGAGTAGTCCTGGACCCAGCAACTCCACAGTAGTTTTTCAGTTGTGCAAACAGATGATTTTCAAATTCAGCACCTTGATCATGATGTATTCGTGCTGGAAAGCCAAATCTTAAAGCATAGTCATTAAAGATTTTGTCTGCAGCCGTTTTACCTGATTTGGAAGTTGTGGCATACGCTTGGGCGAAGCGTGTGAAATGGTCAATGACTACAAGGATGTATTCATAACCCCCTTTGCACTTGTCAAGGTGCAGGAAATCAATTGAGACAAGTTCAAATGGGTGAGTAGTGACAATATTAGTCAGTGGTGCTCTGCTCTCATGACACGGCTTCTTCTGTTTTATGCAAACACACCTTCTGGTCACATAATCCTCTACTTCCCGTTGCATATAGGGCCAGTAAAACCGGTCCCGTATCAGTGACAATGTTCTCTCTACACCTTGATGGCCCATTTCATCATGTAGCTCCTTTAGTACAGTACTTTTGTGTATTTCTGGTAGGACCAACTGTTTTCTGTTTGCTGTTTTTCTGTGCAAGATCCCATTCTCATCCATCTCCAATTTGTCCCACTCCCTCAGGAGACATATGACCTGTGGGCTGAGTTTTCTTAGCTCTGAACGTGATGGTTTTTCCTGTGTTAGTTTACACTGAATTACAGGTCCAATAGTCGAATCACTTCTCTGGTCCCGTTTGATCTGGCCTTTTGTCAGTGGAATGATGGAAACATCTGTGGCCATGGCTGAACACCTGACTGAGACACCCATGGACCATGACACATTGGAGTCATCCTGCCTTTCCACTGCCTGTGTGGTTGCTCCAATTACATCGTATGCCATTTCCTCTGTGCATTCATTCATAAACGTTTCCATGTCTACCGGCATCCTGGAGAGGCTGTCTGCATCCACATTTTCTTTACCAGGGCGATATTTAATTGTGAAGTGAAAATCTGCCAGTTCTGCTACCCATCGACACCCTGTTGCATTCAGTTTGGCAGTGGACAGTACATAGGTAAGTGGATTATTGTCGGTGTACACGGTGAAGAATGGTGCATAATATAGGTAATCACGGAATTTTTCTGTGATAGCCCACTTGAGAGCAAGAAACTCTAACTTGCCTGAATGCAGATGGTAATTCTTCTCAGCTGCAGTTAAAGTACGGGAACCATAAGCAATCACACGAAGCTTTCCATTCTGCTTTTGGTACAGCACGGCACCTAATCCCTGGTTTGACGCATCAGTGTGAAGGGTGAATGGCTGTGAAAATTCTGGAAAGCCTAGAACAGGGGGCTGAGTTAGACAGTCTATCAGCTGCTCGAGTGCTAACTGGTGCATGTCGGCCCACTCAATAGGTGTACTCGAAGGGACACTACACCTGTTTCGCTTTGTTTGCCACTTTAATCTTGTGTTTTGCTGGGTTTCAGCATCTGCAGGTCCCTTGAGCAAGTCGTACAGAGGATTTGCAATTCTGGCAAAATCCTTGATGTATTGTCTGTAATAACTTAGTAGGCCCAACATTGCTCTTAGTTCACCAACAGTACCTGGCCGTTTGTTTTTCAAAGCTGTTACAGCACCAGTGTCTGCGGAGTCTATCCTGCTTCCCTCTGCTGACACAATCCTGCCAAGGTACCTCACTTCTGTCCTAAACAGGTCACACTTCCTTGGTTTGAGTTTGATTCTGTACTCCCTGAGTCGGCGCAGCACTTTCCTGACATCCTCAACATGATCGTCAAACATTCTGCTAAAGACAAGGACATCATCGAGGTAAGGCACACATATTTCATCCCTTAACCCTTCCAAGCACTCTTCCATGCAGCGTTGAAATGCTGCCGGAGCATTCATCAGTCCAAATGGGATTCTGACCCACTCATACAGGCCCCAGGGAGTCACAAAAGCTGTTAGGTGTTTACTGTCTTTGCCCATGAACCCCTGGTGGTATGCTTTACCCTGGTCCAGTAGAGAAAAAAGAGTGTTGCCACCTAAGTTGTCCATGATGTCTTGTACTCTGGGAATGGGGTGGCGGTCTGGGTGAGTCTTCCTATTCAGCTCTCGGTAGTCAATACACAAGCGCAGTGTACCGTCTTTTTTTCTTACACAGACTACTGGAGAGGAGTAAGATGAGTTTGATTTTTCCACCCACCCCTGAGCTATTAGGTCCTGTAGGTAGTTTTTCATTTCCTGATACAAGGGTTTTGGTACAGAGAGATAAGTCCGTGTGACTGGCTCATTATCTTTCAACGAAATGTTCATTTGCAAGTTTTCAACACAGCCTATGTCATCATCAGATTTAGAGAATGACTCTGACTCTTCTCTTAGCATCTGACTAACAGCTTGTCTCTGGTGGTCATTCAGGTGAGTCAAGTCGACAGGTGGGTCCCATTGTTCACTTCTAGGTGTGTTCTCACCTGAGCTCTTAGCCTGGATGGGACGGACTGATGCAGTAGGGAGGCAGTCAGTTTTGAATACATTAGCAGGATATATTGATGCAACAGACTGCACAGTTCCAATAACAGTCCTACTTGGCAGTGTGATGTCATGGCTGGTGGGATTTTGTACACTAATGACAATTTTTGGTGTCATACCAGTCTTTACTAAAACAAGGGTATCACAGAACTTGAGTCCTTCAGGCCACTGTGGGTTCTCATGAGGCTCGAAGATCAGGGTTCTATCTTCTTTGAAAGGCGGGGCTTGCACTCGAGACTCGATTTGGATGGAGCTGTGTTTAGGCACTTCAACTCTCTCATTTGTTGTTCTTACACTGTGCTCACATGGCTTTCCCACTGTCACTGCATTAACAAAAGCTCTTGCCCTACTCTTTCTGAGGTGAGGAAAAGCTACTTTTACTGTTTTCATGAGTTTCTCTTTATTCTTAGTGTTTGTCTTATCCTGTACTCTGTTTGCAACTAGGTGTGAAATCACATTGAAGCCAATTATGGGGCATGACTGTTGGTTGCCTTTTAACACTAACACAGGTATTAGCAGATCTTTATCATTAGCAGTAAGTCTGAAGCTTACCTCGAGCCAACCAATATATGGTATTTCCGTCCCATTGGCTGCTTCAAGTTGCAGTGGTTCAAGTGGGTCTACTAGTTCTGCTATATCTCTTAGTTGGACATCAGGCAAATGGGTCTGTTTCCAGGCCGTATCTACAGCACAAATTTGTGAACCTGTGTCCCAAAGTGCCTGGATTCTTTGGTTGTGCAGAAAGCACTGAATGAGACATTTCTCTCCTACAAGCTCTTTTACAGTAGGCATCTTCACTGGATTACTTCTTTTCCTACACTTTGATTTGCAACTTGACTGTGTTTCCTGTTTCTTAATAGATGAACATGTATGTGGCTTACAGTACCTTCTGTGCACAGACCAGTGTGTCTCTTGACAGTCTTTTGAGCAGTACAATGTTATTTTACAAACAGAACAACATTTTAACTTCATACTCTCTTCCTTTCCCTCACAGTTAGCACAATATTGGGACTTTTCAATGCTGTCGGTTGCCCCATGTCCCGTGGGAGCAACCTCCCTTAGTTTAAAGGGCTCCCTTTATCTGATTTTGTCAGTCTAGGTGCTTTACAACCTGCACGGAAATGCTCACTACTCCCACACCTAAAACAATGCTGGCAATATGCCTCACCTGCCTGCACACATGCAAAACATCTGGGACGGTGACTTGGTGAGGGATAATATCGCTGTGGTGCGAATCTTTGTTGAAACTGTGCTGTCCCATGCACATGCCCAGGTCCATGTGCTGGGTGGTATTCCTGTGCTGCTGCAGGAGGGTGCTGGTGGTAAAATGGCATGCAGTTTTGTTCAGCCTTAATGGGGAAAGGCTGCTGAGGTGCTGGGGTTGTCTTTTGAATGGTTTCTCTGATTTGGGAAACTTCAGCCCTCAAGTCTTTCAGCAGCACCATGTCAGCACGCATTTCCTTTATTTCTGTTAGAAGATCAGGGGGTAGAGGAGCTGGTTTCTCTTGAGCTGTGCTTCTCTTTCCCACTGGGGAATCATTAGACTGGACAGTATTTACAGCTGTTACTTGTGATGGAGTGGCATGTTTCTTTTTGTCCTGTCTTTCCTTTTCATTTGCTACTGCAATATTTACCTTCTCGAGCAACAACTCATCTGAAGTATTTGTTTGCAGGAGGTAAGGTTGCAGGTCACTTTTAATATTGTCATTCTGAAGACCAGTCAGGACAGTATGCATAAAAAGGCTCTGGACTAGTGCTGGATCATACTTCAGACTGGACTCAACTTCCTGAGAAGCAAACAGGATTTTCTGTCTCAAGTCCATTGTCCTGATCAAGAATTTTTGGGGTGTCTCTTTACTACTCTGAACCTCAGAGGTAAGTTGTTTGTATAACTCTGTGGCACCTTTTTCCTGGTAATGAGACCTGAGGATTCTCCTAAGAGCAGGTAATGTGAGGTTTTCTTTTCCTTCAAGATAACTCCTTAGCTGCAAGCCTGGCGTGATAGCACGAATTACAGCATCAGTGATTTCTGATTCTGGGTAGCCTCTATTGATCCCGCTTTCAATTTGTCTGGCCAGACTGGAGAATGTCAGCCTGTCTTTTTGCCCCGGCTCTCCTATTTGGCCTGATATCTTAAAATCTTTGCGCCACATGGAACTGTTTGGTGCTGTTGGAACAATGTTTCTCACTGGGGTGCGAGGACTTAAGGCAGGATTCATGCTATTCCTCATCAAGTCATGCATTTCACCCTCTTTTTGTTTTAAGAGCAGTCTTAATGTCTCTATCTCCTCCTGGCTACTTTCCTGGTCCTGAACAGCTGGATCCACTGTTTCATTCACACCTTGTTTTTTATCCATTTGTATGTCACTTATAATGTCCTGGACATTAAGAAGTTCTGACATACCTTCGTCCTCTCGGGTAGCCAGCTCTGTGCGTTCAAGGTGCTTAACTAAATGCGAGACTAGCTGACTACGCGTTCTATTAATCACAAACTCTTTTCCTGGTCCTGAGATTTGAAGTACATCACATAATTTAGTCAGCTGCTCTAAAGTCAGTTGATACAGTGTTCCTTTAATCTCCAGCTGTAGCTTTTCTAATTCAGACTCCATGTTGTCAGAGGAGTTAGCACAAGCAGTCAGTTGAGAAATGATCAGACTTAGTTGGCTTTTACCGGCCCCTAGTGGCCACTTTTTCACTTCAGGATACAGATACCAACGTAGGTCTAGCGATGTCTCTGCTGCTTTACTATGCTCCTTTCTGATACCTGGGTCGTCTGGGGGGGATGATCAACGAGAGGATTTCTCTTACAGGTCAGGGATGGTCCTCGAATCAATCATCCCAGCGGTGCCTCCAAATGTTGTGCCCTTAAACAGGGGAAATAGTGAGGAGAGGTGAAAGAACGGCACAGACACGCAGCTCTCACTCTCACTCGTCTGTATTGAGTTTCAGAAGCAATACAACCAAAACAATATTCTTATGGATGCACTCAGTCTCAGGACAACTGTATCCAAACTAAGTCACTATTGTTCGCTGCATTAGCTGATGAGAATACTTTAGATAACATGAACTGTAGCATTAGACAAAAACATCTTTTTAACTCGCACATGTTAGCTGACACAGTCACTAACTTTCCACAGCAATGAAATAATACTTTAAGTACTGCATGTCTTTCAGTAGTTAACTTACAGATAGTAACAGAAAAATCTTCACACAATATGGCGGAGTAATAGCGAAAACTAGCATACGCAGCAACAGAGATTAACTGGAACTTCTCAGAATAGTCCGCAATTCACATCTTCCGCTACAATGAACAATGATAACAATGTAATAATCAACAGTAACACACATTTATACAGATTTGTGCATGACAGTTACCTTAAACAGGGGAAATAGTGAGGAGAGGTGAAAGAACGGCACAGACACGCAGCTCTCACTCGTCTGTATTGAGTGAAGGAGGAAGCGCGCGAACCCACCTACTGGAGCCCTGAGGCATTAACAATGGATCGACACACAATCAACCCAGGCAAAACTTTCACTGCTTATCTCCCTCTATATTCCCACTGCATATTCTATTCGAAAACAGTCAAAGCAACAAATAAAACATTAATAAAGGCATCACATGAAATGTAAGGAACAGAGATGTACAACTTCAAAACTAATCAAATTTATGATCCACCACAACAACACTAGTGAAACATGAATGTGTCATATATTTGTTCCAGACGTATTTCTTTGCCATGGGAAGAAATACTGAAATCATCATGAATGAGTGGGGATTTCTATAACTTTGTGTATATAATTTGGCATTTCTTACTGATGTAGGCCAGAAACAATTTCATTTACTTTAAAGTTTTATTTGCAAGACACAAAAACAGAAAAAATAGAAAGTTCCAAATATATTGTGCATGAAACAAATTCAAACGTGGTGCAGATGTGTTTCAAGAGTTAATCTGTCAGGGTCCCTGTGCCTACCCGGTCGGCTCAGTACGGCTACATATGTTTTGTATTCCTTTATTCTTTTCCTGCTCTCTCCTTTCCCCTCTTTCCCTCCTCCCTCTGCCTGGGCGGAGCTTACCTGCGGGCTCCTGCCCTTGGCCCACGCACCTGTGGCTCATTACGAGTGATCCAGCTCCTTTATAAGACGGCAGCCCTGTGTTTCTCGTCGCTGGACCGTTGCCGACTCTCGTTAGTGTTAACCCCAGCTCAGTTCGTTCTCGTGTTTCCCTAGCGATCTTCTTACAGTAACCTTTTGCTTCTCTGTGAATAGATTTCCCTGGACCTGCCCCTGTGTTACCTGAGCGATCAAGTGTGTGAGGATTGGAGCGAGCTTTTGTGTTTCTTGTGGAGTGTGAAGAGGAGCGTGGAGCGTGGATGGAGTGAGGACTTTGGAGCGTGTGTGGACTGCAAGTGTCTTTCCCCCCCCTGTTCGTGTGTGGATTCCTGGAACCCGTCTTTTCCCCACTGTGTAAATAGATCACCTGGTGCTTCTGTAAATAAAAAAACCTTTATTGTTCCCTACTCAGAGCCTGCGCGTGAGTCCGTTCAGTCCCGTTGTGACATAATCTGCCTGTAGTCTATGGCCACAGGTGGCGCTAGTTGACTCGACTCCATTTGAGTGCACACAAAGTAAACTGCACGCTTTAGTTGTGCAGCAAAAAACGCTGAAATTGGAGAAATAAAACGTGCGAGGGGAACGATAACGAAGACAAGATTCTCCCGATCGTTTACTCTTGCTGTCCTGTGAACAGCGTCGGCGTGGTGTTAATTGTTTGCTTTTTCGCGATCGCCTCCTGCATGGGAATATCACCAGGTAAACTCGCAACGTTTTTAAACGTTTTGTTGTTCAAGAGCCACAAGACTGATGGAGTGTGTTTGAGGAAACCTTTACAAATATCACACATGGAATATTTGGTGTTTATTTCCTGTTTTGTCGTAGCGGCTCCTGAAAAGCAAGTCTACCACACATCTGTTCGACCAATGCCAGTTGATCTGCGACGCCAGTTAATCTGGAATTCAATTATCCATGTGATTAGCTAGGTACAGTGGAACCCCGACTTACGAAATTAATCCCTTCCTGAGGGTCTTTCGTAAGTCGAACATTTTCGTAAGTCGAAGCACCAACGATAGGCTATAGGCTAATTGCTAACTAGAACAACAATAGGTCGTTCAAGTGGAACAGCAAAGCGCAAGTACGGAAGCCAAGGGGTTGTCACATGATTCGGAAGGCATTGTGGGCATTGTAGGCTCAGCCAATCAGAGACAGCAGATTTCATTACTAGGGCATGTTGCCGTAACACGGGCAGAAATATTGCCGTTCAGTGCCTTCGTAACTTGAATTTTTCGTGAAACGGGGTTCACTGTAACTCCTAAATGCGTGTAGATTAAAGGAAATTATTTTACCTGGATATGATTGTCTCTGATGAGCCTAAGGTACAAAACATGCGGGCAACGACAATAAGGTTTTTCTAGCTCATCAAGAATTAAAAATGTACAAGAAAACGGAGCGACATTTCTGGGTCCATTTTGAAGTTTTCACGCTATGGCGTTAGCCACTGGAAAAACAAAGTAGAGGAAGTAAGGGCAGACTTGAACGAAGGCTAGAAAGCTATCCACAGCCCACCTGTTATGTTGTATACTCACTGTTTGTTCAATAAAGTTTCTATTAAAAAAAAGGCTGTCCACAGCCGCTCACTTCCTGACAACCTGTCTGTTGAAGGACACTACTACTAAGGACACTATCTACCCGTAGGTAGTGTCCTTTCGAAGGATTAGAAATAAGCTTGTGCAGGGATCATAAGGGGTGCAACTCAGATTTATGTGAACCTGAGATTTTTGCCAGGACGTGATGTAGGTAGTGTCCTTGGGAGCATCCTTCCCCTGAATTCGGACACGGCATTAGTGTGTGCAGCCATGATGGCAGACTGCCACAGATCACTTCTGAGGAAAGAGGAGGCGTTCAGCTTCCTCATAGTTTCACACCTGCATGAAGCAGCCTCACCCTGACAGCTCAACCTTCAAATCACTGTGTCAGCTGATCACTTCCTGTCCTGTGATTGGCTGGCTGTACTTCATCCCACAGATCTGCTTGCAGGGATTTGAACACTGCTTTTGGAGGGTTAGAAATAAGCTTGTGCAGGGATCATAAGTGTTGTGGCTCAGATTTATGTGAACCTGAGATTTTTGCCAGGTTAAGTTTTAATGATGAAATTATAGACAGAGATTGAATAAACATATTTTCACAGTTTGTCAGAAAAAATAAAACAGGAAATGAAATGAAAAAGCTCCAGTGAGTCCAGGGCCCTTCTTGTGCTGGTCTGAATCCAGAAGAACTATAATACAAATGAAACCTGGTAGATGGGACGGACGTGTTGGGCCTTCCATTAGATAGAAACATGGAGCAAACATGTGACAAGCTTGGTGAAGCTTTTTAACACTGTGGATTTGCCACTCTGTGTCACCGTGAGTAATTGATTGTTCTGAACCACAGGGTTTGGTTTGTGCTCTTTGAACTGATATTGATCAGATATTTATTTCCTGAGTGAAATAAATATTGCACACAAAATCAATTTGGATCATCTGCAGAAAAAACACACGTGAACAAACCAGCAACATCACAAACATCATGAATATAAAGCAGAAAAAGCTGTGGACCAATCAGAGGTCCCGGGCCAGCACATGTGACCTCTCTAAATCCTGACACAGTGTCGTTAATCTGCTCACATTGTCGTCTGTTTTCCACACAGCTGGTCCCACACTTCTCCACTGTGGTCAATAACTGACTGTGATCGATGGGATCAAAGCTTTCTGTAGATCAATAGAAAAACAACAACACTCATCATTTTCAACGGCTTCTCTTATTCCTCCAACCATCTCCATCACTGCATCAGTCGTAGTTTCTCCTCCAACCACACTGCTGTTCGTCCAATCATTTCTATTGATCAATAAACAGATCACATTGTTTGACAGATCATTTCTCTGATATTTGTGAACATTGATGAAGGAGGGATCCTGCTGCCTTCACTGTCTCTGCTTCTCTGCAGTAAAAACTGCTTCTAAAGTGGATTTTTCTTCCTGCGTGTCGTCTGCAGACCTTTAGTCATCCACAGCTTTTCTTTCTCCTCGTCTTTAAGCAACATTTCCTAACAGGACAGAGTTTATGATGTGATTCTAAGGATGGATTTCAGAGACACTGTGTGCCTGATCAGTAACGTCAGCACACACTTCAGCCCAGTGATGATCTGTTAGCTCCGTCTTTAAGACCTCACTTCTTCCTGCTGTCATGTCAGTCGTGTTGTTTCACTCACTGATTTTCTCCAATATTTTCTGTTACTGACACTAAATCTGAGCACAGCTCACAGCTGAGTGTGTTCCAGTAAAGTGTGAGCAGCACAAACACAATCACACTTTCATCACTAGTTCCCTCCAACAATGTGCTGACACGTGTGAGTCTCGTGGGCATTTTTCTCCAGCATTAGGATCAGATCACATGATCTGGAGTCTCAGAGTGAAGTGTTTATATCTTCTGTGACCATGGTGCATTAACTTCCTGTTACTTTAACCATAAATCCGTGATCCCAGACCTCAGTGAAGTGGACGTGGAAGGAAGTGAAGCATCTACAGGAGGAAGAGGAGGGACCTGAGTTCCTGTTAGAGGAACAAAGTGCTGATTAATGTTGTGATTGATTTAGTTTTTCAAGGTATGTATGTAACTTTAATTATAAACTGCTGGTGTTGCAACAGAATGGTGTTATGTGTCTGCAGCTCTACGTGTATTATAATCCTTTGTAGGGCTGTGCGATATCACCAAAATCACCAAAATCCCGATATAAGACATTTCTCTCCTGATAACGATATATATCACAAAATAGTTTCTGTAAATTCTGTGATTCTCAGGCAACTCGACTTGTGTGAAGTGTTTCCAGCTGGGCGTCGTGTACCTGGAGTCGAGTGTTTTGACCGATGCATGAAACTATACACTTTTAGACACGCCGTTTTCTTTGTGAGTATTTATTACATGGCGTGCGGCGAGGAAAAGCCTGTTCTAACGTTTGAGTCTAAGGTTTATTTTGAGCACCTGACGGCTCTTCTTTGCTTCTCAGCCATAAACTCTCTCCAAACTCTTACATCTGATTCTTGTGTAGGTTTGAGTGTTTGAGTAGTGGTGGGCAGAGGTTTGCAGCATAATTTGTATAGTACAGTTTTCTGGTACATGTCAGGCTTTTCATAACCAAACCATGTCCATGCTACAGAGGTAGCCCCTCGTTTAGGAATACGGTCCTCGATTTGTTTTGACTGGTCCTTCTGTTTGGAGCTAACTGGTTCTGCCTCATCGTCACTGGCCATGCTGGTATTCTCTGTGCCTTCATCCACGTGGTGACTGTAAGCGCCATTTATAGGTGATGTTTTTATTTGAGGTAATTTCTTTGATGCATATTCTGAAATTTGATTTTTAAGAATAATGCATATGATTTCAGTTTATTTTGAAAAGTCTCAACAGGATCTTGAGCTTTATTGTGAAAGGTTTATGTGGAAACTAAACAAACGGATGGCGGAGCCACACGCTGGGTTTACCGTCATTGTTGGTAACGAAAGTACGCGTAAAAACAGTCGCTCGTCCGTCTCAATGTGGTTATTTTAAATATAAGATCAACTGGTCTCTGAGTGCTATTGACACCCTTTTCTCAACGAGAAGTCTGGGCTCGGGAGAGCCTGAGTGCCCTGGAGGGACTTTCCCTGCCGGTTACACGATGGACGGGTGGCAGACCTGGAGGATCTTGTGCCTGGCGGGACTGTCGATCGAGGACGCTGAAGATATCTACCTATTCGGAACCATGATAACAGGGTTCATGCTGATCGGCGTTGGCCTAGCCCTGCTTTATCAGAGAAATAATAGAGCGGGACCGGCTGTTCAAACCCTCACAAGGCTGCCCGCTGAATTCGAAGCGACGGGACGAGGCGCGACCTCTCACAACGAACGTAATATGGTCAACACCTTGGAGACGCTTACTGCTGCTGTGAAGGCTCAAAACAACACCATTGAGCGTATGAGGGGAAACATCAGAGAGAGGCCTGCTCAAAATGACACCCTTGAGCGACAGTTGGAAAACATCACAGAACGGATCACTGCAGTTGTGAAGTCTCAGAATCAAAAGACTGACAACACCACGGAACAGAAGTTTGATACCATCATGGGGAGGCTCGCAGCTCTTCAACGGAAGGTGGAGAGACCAGTCTCAGAGTGCTAAAATTCGAGCTGCTCACAAAGGAGAAATCAACAATATTCAACATTTGGACACCACGGCGCCAGCTGCTCAGGCCCAAGGCTGGAGCCCACCAAAACAACTCCCTGATAACGACTGTGTGATGACTATTCTTCCCGTCCCATGAAGGACACCTGGGTTGGCTGGCAGACTGTTTACTTAGCCTGATAGTGCGAAGGACACTGTCTCAGCTGAACTCTGGACACGCACACACATACACTTACACTGATAAGCACGCACTCATCCCCCTCCCTTCCAAACGCCTTCGATGCTTGTTCCTGCGGGGGAAGACAGCAGGTCTGTGTGCCGCGCTGAAATGGTAGCATGGTGCAGGACGACTGCTTTGTTCCTTCGAATTACCCCCCACCCCCCTATCCATCCCCTGTGGCTTGTCATGTGCTCTGATGTTGTGATGTGGACATTAATGTGCTCTCTGTGCAGAGGAGTTTTTTTGTTTCCTGTTCTCATGCTGTCCTCCCATAGGTGCCCAGCGTGAGAAGAGGTCTCTGTTTTTCCTCTTGTACTTTTCCCATTGTTGTGTAATTTTTCAGTGTTATTCTCCCAACGCTGCCGATCTCCGACTGTATTCCCTTGTGATGTCTTTGTTGTTGTGTGTGTAAGTCGGGGGGGGGGGGGCAACCTGCATATGGCCAATAAAGCATTCATTCAATTCAATTCAATTCAATTCAATTCAAGAGAAAGAGAGAACTTTAGAAATTAATTCACCACTACAGTGACCATCACAACCATGAAAAAATATTGCTGTAAAAAGTTTATTTTGTAACACCACGAAACAAACAATAGCGTATAATATGAAACAACAGATGTTTTAATATCGTCGTATCGCACAGCCCTGATTCTTTGTATATTTATTCATTTTTCTACCTTAAACAAACAACAGCAACAACAAACAAACTTTTTAAAACGTCTCTTTGTTCCTCTGTTTTTCCTCAGAATAAATTGCGACTAGTCTCAATGGCTGAGATGGAGGAGCAACACAGCGACACGGTAACCCGACTGCTGCAGTTCCTGTAGCAACTGAACAACTGAGGACAAGTGAACAAGGATTGTGTGTGCACACACAACGTGTCACTTTATGCTCGCTCTTCTCCAGCCTCTGGTGTCACTTTGTAGTCATTTGTCTTATTATTGTCTTATTTGTTGTGATTTAGGCTCTGTGGGTTTTTGCTTGGGAAGTAACCGTGAGCTGGTTTTCAGGGGCTTCTCTAATATTTAGTGGTCGTGAAATATGTCAAACTTTTTCCTCTACTTTAACAGCTGAGAGCATTTGAACACAGCGGAGGAAAAGGTGTGCACTGAGGATTTTGAACTATGATGTTTAAGTGTTGTCACTGCTGAGGATTCGTGGACACAGATCTTTATTCACTACGCTGCTGTTTACATTTAACTCTTCATCAGAACAAGCTCTTCTAATTGTACTTTGCTCCTCACTGTCTTTGAAAAGCAAGAGCTACAAAACAAGTCCAGTAAACGCACTTTTATCTATAAGTTTGGAACAGTATTAATCCATTTGTGTTTTATTTATCATATGTGGAAAAGTCCTGTCAGCCCTGTGCTGAGAGGGCTGTGCTCGTCCATCCGTCCTGTTCTAATAAACCCACATTTCAGGAACTCCTTCTTTAGGTCTGTTCAGCTTTATTCATGTAGCACCACTTAAACAGTCAACAGAGCTGGTCAGACAAATGTTCACACAAATGTGAATTGCATTCACTTCATTGATAAAGTAAATGTAAATTCAGTAATCAAAGGTGTTTGGCTATAACTGACTACATGTGTTTAGAGATTGACAGACCACGTGACTTTCACGCATTGCTTTGTGGGTACCTGTGGCAACAAAATCAAAACACTGCATCAAGCGCTAGTATTTCCAGCACTGGTAATCATTAATTCTGAGGTTTTAAACCCTACTTGCATTTTATTTGCCCCAAAAACAGTTATGTACAAAACGACGGAGAACACGGCAGCTCCGTACAAAGACGTGACGAAAAGGCAAAAAAAAAGGACGAGGAAAAAATCAAAGGAGTGAAAGGGTCAGACCCATACGAGCATACAGAGTGGAGTAAGGACGTTAGCGTGCTGCCCGACTTTCATCACGCACATATTTATTATTATATGGTCCTAAGTGTGAGTGCATACACTCACATGTTTATTAACTTCAGATCCCTGCAACAAGCCCAGCTCCAGTTTACTTTGGTGATTTGAACTATTCACAGCTGTTGTTAAATTCTTTTTCTTTTATCTCCTGTACAGAACAACGCAATCTATTTGTCGTTTCAGGCTGTAGTACTACACAACATTTTCAGATCTAATAGAAATAAAATGAGTATTTTGTAATCCATTCAATTTATTGTCTTTATTTATAACTGGCATTATTGTTTCATTCTATTATAGTCTTACAACAAAGAGGCAAAATGGTTTTCCATTGTGCTTTATTAGCTGCTTCGGTAAAAAACAAATCAACAATGCAAAACCCCCCCCCCAAAAAACCCCAACCAACAACATTGCAAAACAACATACTGGAAAACAGTTATTCATCACTTGCTTGCTTCAATACAACCCTTGGGCACATATATGCGGGAGTTTTCGAGGCTGGTTTGATATCGCTCTCTCTCAACCGATCAAATCCGGCTGTGGAAGCAGCTTTAAACTCGGTACGACCAGGTTGATAGAGGGGCCCAGTCTGGATCGCATTCCTGCATTTTGTTGGCTGCTTTTCCTACAAAACACAACAAACATTAGCCCGCAAAGCCACAGTGAACAAAGCAGCATAGCAACGAATTCAAATCAATATAAGACTTATTTGTAACCTATCAACAATCATGTTATGATAAATTACGTAATAACTACAACAGAACACTGACCTGTGTGTAAATGCTTGGAGCAGACTAACCTGTGAGCTGCAGTGTTCTGAAACGTTATATTTGGTCTTTGAATGGCTGCAATCCAGGCCATCCATCGCCTCTTTGTTACTTCAGAAACACGGCTTGAACAATTTCTCTTCCACGATGTAATCCGATAACAACCGATCTCTTTACCCGTCGGCTTCCCGTGGCTGTCATGCGACCGGCTGTTGCAGTTAAGAATACAACAGCTTCTTGCCATTTTTTGTGTTTCTTTTTATCGCTGTGTGACTGTTTTCATGTGAAAGCCTGGGTGCGCTAGTACCGCTTGCCACGCGTACCCACAATCCTTTGCAGTTTTACTCCAGAATGACGTCACATTTTCAATCTCTATACTGTATCATAAGTGGACAGACATGGATGTAAACCACACCTTAGCTGTTTGGCTGAGGCAAAACAACCACAAGGCTGTGATTCTAACTTAGAGGTGATCTGGATATTATTAAATGTGAACATATCTGTCATGGTCCTGGCTCATTTTGACCCAGCGTTTTGTGTTTCATGTTTGGTATCATCTTGTGTTCGGTGTGTTATTATTCCTACCTTTGTTCTTCCTCTCTGTGTTCTGTTCGTGTCCCCGAGCTTGTGTTGTAAAACAGTCTGTGTGTTTCCTGTTTTACTTTGTAGGTCCGTGTCTCGTCTTGTGAATTAGGTTCAACCGTGCTCCCCTCCTGTGTGTCATTCCCTCATTACCTTGTGTGTATTTATAGTGTGTGTCTGCCTGTGTTCCTCGTCGCGTCGTCTGTGTAACTCAGTGCAAATCAGCGTTCTCCACGTCTCTCTGCGTCTTTCATTCCAGCTCTCCATTCTCCGCTCATCATCCCCTGTGTCACCTGCATATGTTTTTCCCTGTGCGTTATTCCGTGAGTTATGATTTCGTGTTTGGTTTGTTATTAGTTTCCCCAGTTTATGTTTATGTTTAGTTCTATCCTCGCTTTTGTTATTTCCACTGTCCACAATAAAGCTCCCGTGCATCACAGCAAGTGCCTGCTTTTTGGGTCCTTCCTCACAACAGCAGCCGTGACAATATCGTTAAATATTACATTTTTTGTTTGTCAGGTGTTTGGTAGAGCGGGTCACCTACTCACCGGAAGGTCGGCGGTTCAATCCCAGGCTCCTCCAGTCTACCTGCCAAATATGCTTGGGCAAGATAATGACCCCATGTTTGCCTACTGGTGGTGGTCAGAGAGTGGTGCCAGTGTCCGGCAGCCTCGCCTCTGTCAGTGCGCCCCAGGGCAGCTGTGGCTACAACGTAGCTGCCATCACCTATGTGTGAATGGGTGGATGACTGGATGTAGTGTAAAGTGCTTTGGGGTCCATAGGGACTAACTAAAGCGCTATCAAATGCAGGCCATTTACCAATAAAAGAATATTTAACATTAATTGTACCAATGTTGTTGTGTACTAAGCACAGATTAATTTAAAAAGTTTTAATGGTGTATTAAATGTATCAAATGGTGTATTAGGTTGTAATTGCATAGAAATGTACGTTTAAAGATATAAAGAAGTATATTTAATGACAGTGAAAAGAAGTGCTTAGAAATAGTAATATAAACAGAACTTTCAATTTTTCTATTAACGGAAAATATAAGTTAATGATACAGAAAATATCCTGTGAAGGTGAGAATGTTCTGTTTTATCATTTACAGAAAAGTCCGTCAACTTAAAAAAAACGAAAATGTACCAGCAGAAAATTACCAGGACATTTTCAGTTTTTCTGTGGAATTTTTTCACAGTGTACATTGGAGAGACCAAACAGCCACTTCATAAACCCACAGCATAGAAGAGCCACCTCCACAGGACAAGACTCGGCTGTCCATCCGCATCTAAAGGTCAAAGGTCACTCTTTCAAGCATGCCAATGTTCACATTTTGGACAGAGAAGACAGATGGTTTGACAGAGGAGTGAAAGAAGCATCTATGTTCACTGTGAACGGCCATCTTTGAACAGAGGCGGGGCTTATGACACCAACTGTCTGCCACCTACAATGCAGTCTGAGATCCTTCCCAGACGCCTCAACACCCACTCACAATCAGGTGACCTCAGCAGGTCACATGATAGGGTGAGGCAAGTCACACCTGTGATAGTAATGACCCACGCCATGTTTCACATGTTGGTTATGTGATGAGTCACATGACCAGTAGTCTGTCAATAACCCTCAGCACCACCTCCAAAGTGACAGCCCCTCTAGGAGTCACACACCTGAGACTCTCCAGGTATCACATGAGAGCAGAAACATCTTCCAAGAACCAACAAAGGTCCTTCTTTAAGGTTTTACTACGCTGTCACCATCTTGAAGTCCAGGCTGGTGGAGCTTCTCTGGTTTTCCCAGCTGGAAATCTGACTTCGCATTTAAGCTGGAATGAAGCATGTGTGCTGCTGGTTCAATGGCTGCTCATAGGCTCTGGTACACAAACACAGGATCTACCAGTAATCACATCACACTCATAAAAGCATGACTACAATTTCATAGTTTTTATTATGTTTTTTTTACTGATTAAAAAATAAAAGTAAAATAAACAAAACTCACAAAACAGATTCCCACTGATGTCAACATCTCCCATTGTTACTACTTAAATGTTTATCAGAGTAAATTTTGATGGATTCAACATAGACAATTAAAAAGTCACATTTTCCTTCTTTTCTCATCAGTACATGAGCATTTATATCAGGTTATGTCAGATCCCAAATTAATAAAAGTTATGACTTAAAGTGAAAGTTAATGAAAACTGATGATATTACTCTTAATTTATTGAGGCTCTTCCATAACTCAGATTATGTTATTAATCTGTTGCAGATCTTATTACTGCCTCATGAATCAGATTTTAACAGGATGTGTTCAGTTTAACTCTCTCACCACTTTAAAGGCTGAAGCTTTAAATCATAATATAATAATGTTTTATTTTTATAAAACATATTTTAAATATAAACACTTTTATAATTTCACCATAACAAAGTTCACTTCCTGCATGAAGGTGATCACAGCTCCATGAACTATTCCCACAAACATCACTGAGCCTCAGACTTTCTTTAACAGGCCTGTCAGACCACAGTGATCCAGCTGTTTGTGTTCATGTGGCGCATTTATACGTTTTATTTCAAATCTACTTCACATTTTATTATCTGATATCTGCGACACACGGAGACTTCCTGTTAAACAGAAAGTAACCTTTGTGCGTGGGCGTGTTTGGAGCTGCAGGTGTGTCCAGCTGTGGGTTCGTTGGGTCAGCAGAGGATTTAACGGGACTTTGTGTCGGTTTGTTTTTAAAGGAGGATGAAGACGCTGGTGGTGTTCCTGCTCCTCATGAACGGTAAGAAAGTCTCTGTTTAACCTGCAGCAGCTCCGCAGACAGTCCTCTGTGAGCGGAAGTGCTACACTCAGGCGCAGCTCGCGCCTCTGACGTCATGGAAATTCACACAGTGTTGGAAATACAGATTTAATGACGAGGCTTTAATAGTAAAAGTATGAGAGAAGGTTAGAAACAGACCAGACTAACTAGGGTTGCCAACCGTCCCTTAAAATACGGAATCGTCCCGTATTTCGAAACAAAAGTACACGTCCCGTATTGAGCTAATAAGGGACGCACTTTGTCCCGTAATACAGTGAGAATCAAAAGTAGTCTATAAATGTTAATGGAATTAACGCTTTGTTTGAAAGCATAATTCCCAGCCCCTCTCCTGCTTTGTGACCAATGAGCTGACAGCACACTTATGACAATTCGAGTATGACAATTCAGATTACCGCTCATCTCATTGGTCGAGGAAAGGTCGCTTGCGGAGAAAATACCGGAAGACAACCGATGACCACAACAACAAGCATGGCCAACAGGGAAACAAACGCCGACACTGCGGTGCAAGTCTCGGACGACAGTACACCTAAAGCTGGGCAGACACTGTGCGATTTTTTCAGTCACGTTATTCAGCTCCTGCTCAAACTGCACGATTGACTCGCAGGGGTTAGAAGTTGGTAGGTCACGATGCAGGTCTCACACTATACCACCCGATGCTCTGATCAGGGGCGGAGCGTGGGGGTGGCTTACTGGGCTTAAGCCCGGGTTGTTTTGTCAGAAGCCCGGGGTATTTTGGAGTGCAATTTTTTCATAGTTAGATGCCTGGCTGACAACTGTATAAAACAAAAAGTACACACAATATTCGAAGCACATAGTGCACACTGTGGGAATTTACGACTGTGCGTGAATCCCCCCCTGATATTGGTATGATCCAAGCTCAGGCACTAAGCGACTGAGCGAGGGGGCGGGGCAGCTGCTGCCCGTCAGTGCGCTGTTGGAGAGACGGAGCCAGCCATACTAAGGAGAGCTTAAGTTTGAGCAGGTACCAAAGCAAATCATTCGTACCGTACAAATAATGTAAATATGACGGTGCATCACGAAAGATTGATATCAAACTGATCACTTGACCAATATTACGTTACTTGCTCTTCAAGTGAATCAACAAATGGCGAAATGAAAAGCCGAACAAATGCTATTTTTTTTTAGAGATTCTTAGCTTACGTGTGTTTATTTCATATTTTCAGTTCTTACCCTCCCCGACTAAATCGGTTTCAGTTATGTACTGAAATATAAGAATGGACATTAGAGGCTTCTTTCAAAGAAAAACTCAGGTAAATGTTATTTTATATATTATGCTTTGTATGTTGTTCAGTATATTTGTATGCAAAACAAGAGGAATTTCAGTACACAGCAGGATATTCACATTTGTAACCAGATATTTACACTTTAGGGAGAAAACATAAAACATTTTTACTGCACAACATCAATTTAGAGTAAACTTTTGTTTTAGATAAATATTGAAATATCTTTTGAATTAGTTAAATGTCACAATAAAGAGAGACAGAGCTTTCTGTTTTTTATCACTTTCATCAAATTTAGGAGTACATGTACACTAAGTTTATTGATAATTAATAAGAAAACTCCAGACGATTCCATTCTGAGCTGAAGAAGCTTCTGATAGGTTAGTAGAGTCCATGTGAGTAAACAGGTGGCACAGCTGTGGATGCATATAAGGCAAAACACAGAGCCTGTTTCTGTGACATGGGAAAATCAAGAGATGTCAACCAAAACACCAGGAAAAGAACTGTGGAGCTCCATAAGTGTGGCTCAATTTTGAATACAATTTGGTGCCATTTGCAATTAAGAAATACAGACGATTTCTCTCTTTACTCTTAAAGTTAACAAATATGTTTTTTATATTTATCAATCTAAAAAAATAAACATTTAGTCTGATTTGATGTTACAATTAAAAAGTGTTTGTGTTTTTATCTAAGAGTTTGTAAATATCTGTATATTTGATGATTGTCAGCACAAAGAGGGAGAGAGGAACAGAGAGGGAGATGGAGAATGAGGACAGAACAGAGATGAACAAGAGCAGGTGAGACACACATGTTAGTCAAATGGTTGTTTACCAAAAGTATCACCGTATCATAGGTACTCATGTATCTCATACCTAGTGTTTCTTTTTAGGTTTGTTATTTTTCAAATTCTATATTTATTAAGTTATGAAGGCTTGTTTGCACAACAAGGCTAAATAATTATATAAACCTTTCTCAATCTAAATATTGTACTTTGGTAAAATTAAAAAATAAATGTAGTGCAGGTCTATGATGATTTTTAGTGCTACTATCATCTAGTTCTGATTCTGGTTCTGTCTTGGTTAAGTCCCAAGTAGTGCTGATTTTGAACTGTTGTAGTCCTGTTTTAATTCTGGATCAGTTCTTGGTCTGGTTGAATTGGGGTTTAGTCCTCGTGTCTTGATACAGCCCTGATTTTGTTCTGCCTTGCTGCTTAATTAAAAAACTAGTTTAAGGTGTTCTGCACAAGTGATATATATTTTTCCCTATATGAAGTCATTCTTTTTTGAACAAAACTCAAAACAGAGCCAATTAATCTTTCAGTCATTTCTACCCCCCCCCCCCCCCCCCCCCAAGGGAAAAAAAATCCCACATGCATACTATCCTTTTGGGCTAAGCCCCGGGTGTTTCAAATGTCTGGCTCCGCCTCTGGCTCTGATGCGACCCGAGTGCTCACACTGTGCGTCCATAAAATGAAGGTTATAACAGAAAATCTGTCGCTCTCTCTCTCTCTCTGTCTTTCACTCACACAGACACACACACCACCACCATCAACTTTGCTAAATTGCTAATGAAAAACATTGATCAGGCAGCTGTGATTGAGCAGCAGAGTAAATCCAACTATTTTCATGGTTGTTGTGGTCGTGATAATTTTGTGATGCCACATCGAAAAGGCTCGGATGAGCTTTCCAAAGTTCTACAAGTTGTGCCTCCATCGCTTGTGTCCAGATCACACGCTGCACAGCTGTGCTGCTCCATCTTTTTCACCGACGTTTACGTGTTTGCGCGTGAGCAGTGTGAGCGGCTCACGAGCGATTGATGATCGGGAGCTGCTCGAGGTGTTAATCGCTTCTCGTTACCCCACGTATACTAAACGATGCACGATGAAGACCAAAATCGGGCCGATCACCAAATCGGTCGCACGACTCAAAAATCGTCTCAAAATATGCCAAAAATCGCACAGTGTGAGCCCAGCATTAGAGCAGCAATGTTTGTTCCCCTCAGAGAATGAAAAATAGGCTGCAAAAGTACAGGAAGGACTGGGAAAAGGGAAACACCTGGCTGGAAAAGGTCACCATAGCACCTATAAAGCGCACTGCACTGTGTGCCGGCGCACTTTTTCCATAGGCATGCTTCTAGTGGTGGGCACATGAAGAACATGAGGGGCGTGAAAGCTCGGGGAACCCTTAACCAATTTCTTGTCCACCAGGCCACGGCAGAAGCAGATATGGTATGTAAACACTGGTTTGTTTTTTAAACCCTCTGGTTAAGGTTAATATGGGCATGTGCAGTGAATATCAGCGCTATGTGGCCAGAAGTGTGATAATATAATTTATTTTGTGTAATAAACAACTGCAAGGATAGATGATTACAACAAATACATGACTAATACATAAAAGTAATACATAGATGAATAATGATGATGAGTTATGATGCGTAATCATGGGAACAAGCGGGTTTACAAACAGGAGCAGCTGATTAGCTTTAGAAAAGCTGAAATAATACCTCAACTGAAGCCAACTGTACTAAATGCACTATATGTGCGCTGTTACAAGAATATTTTTCGTTCTATTGCTTTCTATTAATTTATATAATTTTAAGTTAAGCAGGACAGAGTTCTTTTAAAGAAAGATTTACTTATATTCTCAAAAGTTAAGCATGACAGGCTTCTGTTTAAGAAAGAGGCCTGTTTTACTGTGTTAATGTTGTCATTGTGAGCTAAAAATAAATGGCTAAATGATCATTTGTTTCACATGAGTTCATATCACAAAGAATATGCATCTGCTTAAATCAAATTCAAGTCAAATGGTTAAAAAATAATTTCACACACACAAAAAAGAGCTACCACACTGGGAAGGGTGAAGACAACTAGGTTGCCCGGCCCTGGCCACGAGGTGTCCCTTATTTATTTTTCAGGGAGTTGGCAACCCTAAGACTAACAGACTGTGGACTTTGTAGCCACAGATTGGACACTTGGCAGAGCTAGCTAACCATGCTAACGTAGCCTCGTGTCTGCGCTGTTTCCGGTCTGAGCCGAGCTCATTCAGCCCTCTGAGCTCCGTTTCTCCGCACTAAACACAGCACAGGTGCACCTGATCAACGGTGACAACAAACCGGAAATAAACACGGTGATATTTGGAAATGTAAATCTGTCTCTAAGCTCCAGGCTGAACAGAAATGTCAAATACAACTTAGTAAACCAGGTGAACAATTGAATAAAAACATTTAAAGGCATAAATACATAAACGAAAGCAAATAATAATAATCAGGAATGTCTGTGAAGGTTCTCAGTCATCGTAGTCTAAGGAGCTTGGAAAGAAAAACTCTGGACGTCTTTAAGTTTACTTGAAGACGTTTCACCTCTCATCCGAGAAGCTTTTTCAGTTGTTATGATGATGATGATGATGATGATGATAATAATAATATTAATAAATGTAATTTTTAAAGTTACCATTATATCCAAGGAACTAAAAAAGACAAATGTGGTATAAAAATGTTCTGCTGTTTGAGTCCCAGCTTCATTTGAGTTTTAAAAATGTATTCTCAACAATTATTTACACACAGATCACTATATATATGATCTATATATGTGATCTATATATGTGATCTATATATGTGATCTATATATGTGATCTATATATGTGATCTATATATGTGATCTATATATATGATCTATATATGTGATCTATATATGTGATCTATATATATGATCTATATATATGATCTATATATGTGATCTATATATGTGATCTATATATATGATCTATATATATGATCTATATATGTGATCTATATATATGATCTATATATATGATCTATATATATGATCTATATATGTGATCTAAAAATGTTCTGCTGTTTGAGTCCCAGCTTCATTTGAGTTTTAAAAATGTATTCTCAACAATTATTTACACACAGATCACTATATATATGATCTATATATGTGATCTATATATGTGATCTATATATGTGATCTATATATGTGATCTATATATATGATCTATATATGTGATCTATATATATGATCTATATATGTGATCTATATATGTGATCTATATATGTGATCTATATATATGATCTATATATGTGATCTATATATATGATCTATATATGTGATCTATATATATGATCTATATATATGATCTATATATGTGATCTATATATGTGATCTATATATGTGATCTATATATATGATCTATATATATGATCTATATATGTGATCTATATATGTGATCTATATATGTGATCTATATATATGATCTATATATGTGATCTATATATATGATCTATATATGTGATCTATATATGTGATCTATATATGTGATCTATATATGTGATCTATATATATGATCTATATATATGATCTATATATGTGATCTATATATGTGATCTATATATATGATCTATATATATGATCTATATATGTGATCTATATATGTGATCTATATATATGATCTATATATATGATCTATATATGTGATCTATATATGTGATCTATATATATGATCTATATATATGATCTATATATGTGATCTATATATATGATCTATATATATGATCTATATATATGATCTATATATGTGATCTAAAAATGTTCTGCTGTTTGAGTCCCAGCTTCATTTGAGTTTTAAAAATGTATTCTCAACAATTATTTACACACAGATCACTATATATATGATCTATATATGTGATCTATATATGTGATCTATATATGTGATCTATATATATGATCTATATATGTGATCTATATATATGATCTATATATGTGATCTATATATGTGATCTATATATATGATCTATATATATGATCTATATATGTGATCTATATATATGATCTATATATATGATCTATATATATGATCTATATATGTGATCTATATATATGATCTATATATGTGATCTATATATATGATCTATATATATGATCTATATATGTGATCTATATATATGATCTATATATATGATCTATATATATGATCTATATATGTGATCTATATATATGATCTATATATATGATCTATATATATGATCTATATATGTGATCTATATATATGATCTATATATGTGATCTATATATGTGATCTATATATGTGATCTATATATATGATCTATATATATGATCTATATATGTGATCTATATATATGATCTATATATGTGATCTATATATATGATCTATATATGTGATCTATATATGTGATCTATATATGTGATCTATATATGTGATCTATATATATGATCTATATATATGATCTATATATGTGATCTATATATATGATCTATATATGTGATCTATATATATGATCTATATATGTGATCTATATATATGATCTATATATGTGATCTATATATGTGATCTATATATGTGATCTATATATGTGATCTATATATATGATCTATATATATGATCTATATATATGATCTATATATGTGATCTATATATGTGATCTATATATATGATCTATATATATGATCTATATATGTGATCTATATATGTGATCTATATATGTGATCTATATATATGATCTATATATATGATCTATATATATGATCTATATATGTGATCTATATATATGATCTATATATATGATCTATATATATGATCTATATATGTGATCTATATATATGATCTATATATGTGATCTATATATATGATCTATATATATGATCTATATATATGATCTATATATGTGATCTATATATATGATCTATATATATGATCTATATATATGATCTATATATGTGATCTATATATATGATCTATATATATGATCTATATATGTGATCTATATATATGATCTATATATGTGATCTATATATGTGATCTATATATATGATCTATATATATGATCTATATATGTGATCTATATATGTGATCTATATATATGATCTATATATGTGATCTATATATATGATCTATATATATGATCTATATAGCCTTTGGTGCATTAGGGAATTCTAAATAATCAAGTTACTCTTTACTCTCATGAGTATCTGTGAACAATACACAAGAACAAAGTGATGCTGGATTTAGACGTTTATACCACAGGTGCATCTACTGGGAGGCTGAGGGGAGCACTGGTGGCTGTCAGTATTTTTCAAAATATAATAATGTTTTTGTGTTTGTCTGATTTTCCAAAAGAAATACAAAATGATGCTGATTAATAGTTCTGATTATATCCAAAGAATGAGCTGGATCAATGAGTCTGAAAGATCTTCACTTGATCAAATTTCTCTGTTTTCCATCCATGGAGATCAGGATCCTGGGTATTTAACTTCATGTCTCACTGGCGGACCCTTAGTCCACCTGTCCAGGGCTGGGTGCTCGGGTGTGTACTGAGTCACTCCCAGCATCTGCTATGTGTGGCCTGCTGGCTCGTTGCCGGGGCCCCTGGGGCTTCTGCACTGTGTCTGCTGGCTGACCCCATCCAGGGGTCTGCTTTGATCTTTTCTGAGTAGGTAGTGCGATTCCCCCTGCGGTGAGCCTCTTTGGACTCTCGTACTCTGGGGGTATCTAGATGTCTCGGGCCTGCATCTCCTCCATGCCTGCTTCATCTCCTGGGGGGGGGGCTATGGCTCCACATACCCACTATTAGACATTTACATGGTGAAACCTTGTGAACACAAGCGCACACACACACAAAGGTGCACACACACGTACTCACAGACACTCACTATCTTGGTTGGCTGCTGCCTCTAGACATATCATGTAGTCCTGTGTGCTGCTCAGCAGAGATGGGCAGTAATGCGTTACAAGTAACGCATTACTGTAATCCGATTACTTTTTTTCAAGTAATGAGTAAAGTAAGGGATTAGTATTGCAAAAACGGTAATTAGATTACCGTTACTTTCCCGTAGGAACGCTGCGTTACTGCGTTACTAAAACCGTGATTTTTTTTTTTTTGCGAGAATGTCTCACGACAGTGACGTAAGCGAGTGCGACGTTAGTGACAACAGCTGTGTGCAGATCAACAATGGATCACATATCGATTGTGGGAGAGAGTATGAGCGTGCAGCGTTTAAAGCGTGGAAGCACTGACCTTACTTTGAGTTTGATTCCATAAAAAGTGACAAAAACATTAGCGTCCGTTGTGCGCGGGAGGAAAACTTTTTACAGCGAAAAAAAACCCTAAACTTCCGAGCAAGCACCGAGAAACTCGCGGATTCTTCCACTGACCGCTGCGGCACACCTGCACCAGGGTAAACCTCTGCCTACCCCACTCCTGCTTTACAGGTGAAAATAGAGCAAAAGGACCGCTGAGTCTTTGACTTTATTTATTTTCTGCTGTGTTTTACTTGCATCTATTTGAAAGACTGAGTGTAAACACAAAAACATTTTATTTTATGTGCTGGAATGTGCAGAAAATAGGTTTAAATGTTAAACAAATTTCCTCCAGTCAGAGAATGTTGCATATAATTTTATTTTTGCTTGATGCATAAAGTTAAAAGATTAAAACTAATAAAACAAGTTTTAAAAAGAGACTTTTCCATTTGATTACATTTTGTATGATGGATTATGTAGAAAAAGTAGAATTGGGCTGAAAGATCTATCGCTTTATCACCTCTTCAGGTTGTAAATCGTGTTTTTAAAAAGTAACTAAGTAACTAAGTAATTAATTACCTTTGAAAATATGTAATCAGTAAAGTAACGGGATTACTTTTTTGGGGAAGTAATCAGTAATTAGTTACTGATTACTTTTTTCAAGTAACTTGACCAACACTGCTGCTCAGTAACATTTCATGTTATCATTTACTGGTACTTGTACATATCTTGGTTGTTGCCACGGTTTCTCTGTTGTTGTTTTGTGTGTGTGTGTTTGTGTGTGTGTTTTACGCAGGTTTGGAGCAGATCCTCAGTGTTTTTTCTCCATCTCTATTTTTCTTTCCCTCTCCTTCTGTAAACTTCTTCACCAATTTCTTTCTTTTTCTTTTCTTCAGACACTCTTTTCTGTTCTGATAGTAATAACTCAAAATAAAAAATCCTAATAAATTTCTAATAAAATATGACTGCCATTATAGCAAAAGCAGTAATGATGCACTTGGAAAAATAATTCTGTTGGGCATGTTTTTGGCCTTCAGACAATAATTCTCATTCTCGTCCTGTCCTGCTACACTGCTGGACGGGACAGGCAAAGAAAAGAATATAATAATAATCAGGGCTGTCAGTGTTAACACATTAAAATGGGCAAATTCACATTAACAAGTTAACACAGATCAATCCGTATAAGGAGTTACTCAGCGTTAACGCATTTAAGCCACATTAACACGTTAATGCCATCATCATGACTAACGCAATTAACAATTAATCCATCTGGAGCACAGACTGACTCAAAATCCCTGAAATGTCTCTGTCAATGCATTTTGGGCAGTTTGTCCAAAGTTTGTCTTCTCTGCAGAAGCCCCCCTGTGTCTGCTGGCTGAGCCCCATCCAGGGGTCTGTTTGGTCTTTGCTGAGTGGCTAGTGCGTTAACGTGGGCTAATTCATGTTAACGTGTTAACACTGACAGCCCTAATAATAATACATGTAAAAACCAAACAGTATGTCAGGTTGTTATCCTGGTATTCAGTCTGTGCTGCTCTCACTCAGAGATCAGAGTTCATGTTCAGTAACCACACTGACAGCAAGAGGAGGAAACGATTGGTTTAATTTAAAAGAACAGTCTGAGCTGTGGATTAAAACAATGAGAAATATATAAGTGAGTCACATATCAAACACAGACCATTAACCTCCTAGGACCTGCCGTCCACATATGTGGACATCACATTTTGGGTTATTTAGACCAAAATACTCAATTTTGCTCTACAAGGGCCTGATATCCACTTACGAGGACATTATACTGCTACTGTTCTATCAAAATTTTAAACGAATTTCCTCATATGTGGCTCCTATTTTTCTTAAAAACAAAAATAAGGTAAAAAAAAATCTGGTAATTCTTTGTTTTTACATTCATCGGGCCCCAATATATATATATTTTTTTTAATTCCTATTTATTCTATTTATCCCCTTCGTATATTTTATTTATATTGTCTCTGTATTTATATATATGTGTGTGTGTATAACTCTGTAACTTCTGTCGGTGCTGTGCTTTTTTGGAAATCGAATTTCCCAGAGGAACCCACCCGAGGGATTAATAAAGTTCTATCTTATCTTATCTTATCTTATCTTATCTTAATATTCCCAAATATCGAAGAGAAATTAAAAATGCATGCTGTGGAAGAGTTCAGGTCTTAGGAGGTTAAGTGCAATAAGAAGCAGAATGAAAAGCTGAGTGTGAGGGTCAGGGTGCTGTCTCACTGCAGAGGCTTCAGGCTGAATCCTGCTGAGCTCAGAGTCAGACTCACCTGTGCAGCTTGGACAGGTAAACACATCAGGACATGAGGAGAGTTGGCAAAGTACAGACATTCAGTACTTAAGTCCACAAACAGACTTTGTAGACATAAGTCTACAAATACTACTATTAAAAATACTCCAGTAAAGGTAAAAGTACTGATTCAACTTCTTTACTCAAGTAAAAGTAAAAAGTAGAGGCTCTGAAATGTACTTCAAATAAGAAAGTAAAAAGTGGCTCTTTGAAGGATGTTTGTAAAATATATTTATACACAAGTCTGGTCTAAGTCTTCTGTCAGAGAGACTGCAGCAGTCCAGGAGTTTGTTAATTGTCTTTAATTAAGTCCCACAAAAGATTTGTTTACATGAAAATGTTTGTGAGGCTTAATCTGAATTTGATGCAGCCAAACCTAGCTAAATAGCGCATGTCTTACAAGATGCTAATAGTGAGGCATAAATATGGCAAGCTAGCAACAGCTAAAGGAAACCATAGAAAAGTCCTTTATTCCTCATCCTGTGTTCAGCCCTGCATCAGCAGCTTCATTCTTATACAGACCTTTCTACTCTGTGTGTTAAACTGAGCTCTATGTTTGCTACATAGCAGTCAATGAATCCAGTTTTTATACCACAGTTAAGTTAATGTAGTTAAATCTGTGTATTTGTAACTCAAACATTCAGTGTTTTAAACAGAAACCTGACTTTGACATATTTAAGTTGGTATGAACACAGTCAGAGCTGCTGCTGCTTTTATTGTTCTGTTGCTTTTTCAAAGCTTTCTGTGCAAATCAATAGAAATATTTATTGTTGCATCTTAAAGCTGCCAGCACAGCAGCAGCATGAGGAGAAGAGTGTTTGCTCAGGAAATACACGGGTCCCTGAAGAGTTCAAACAGGAAATATTCCTGCATTAAATCTGCAGTTCAATCATCAGCAGATTACTGTCAGTGTCATCTGTCACCAGGCAGGTTTTAACAGGCGTGTAAGCCACATATTATTAGAACACCCTTTTATATTTGGATGATAAACACATTTAGTTGTGTTTGGTCTTTAACTTGTGCTCAGTTTCCACAATGAATTCATGATGGAAATCTCTAATAAACTATCAAAATAGACACTATTTCCCCCCAACACTCTCTGTCGGTGGCTGGTGCCCCCATCCTCTGGTTCTTGGTGGTTCTTGGTGCTCGGGTGTGTTCTGGCTAATGTCTGCTTGGTGGGGCCTGGCCCCCTGGCTCTGTCAGGCCCCTGTTTGGGGGTGAGGAGGTCTTTGGGTCTCAGATCTCTGGGCCTGTGTGCGCTCTGCTCTGGTGCATCCGGCTGATGGGATCCTGCAGGCTCCTCGCTGAGACCCCCTGTGACTTCAGCACCATGGCTGCAGTTTCTCTGTTGTCTGGTTTTGTCGTGTGTGTGTGTGTGTGTGTGTGTGTGTGTGTGTGATTGTTTTTGTTTGTTTGTTTGTTTTTTAGGCAGGTTTGGAGCAGATCCTCAGTGTTTTTTCTCTCTCCCTCTCCTTCTGTAAACTTCATCACTAATTTCTTTCTTTTTCTTTTCTGTTCTGATTTCTGGACGTAGCCTTAGTGTGAGCAGCCAAACATGATGGCAGACTGCCACAGATCACTGCTGAGGAAAGAGGAGGCGTTCAGCTTCCTCATAGTTTCACACCTGCATGAAGCAGCCTCACCCTGACAGCTTCAAATCACTGTGTCAGCTGATCACTTCCTGTCCTGTGATTGGCTGAGCTTCAGGCCTTCTCTCAGTCAAACTGGAAACAGGGATTGAGACAGTGTGAGGGTTTGTGGAGTGCCACAGTGCTGTAATGAATACTGTAGTGGAAGAAGTTCTTTCACACTCTTCATCCTGGAACTGCTTTATGTCCATGATCTGCATGGAAACACATCTATGGAGAGGAAATCCAGCTGCTGAGGGTCACATCTGCATCATTGTAGCTACAGTGGATGTTTCATGGTCAGGACTGGAGGCGGAGCTTTGGGTGAGGCCGCAGCAGCCGCCTCCACCCGGAGCGCTCGGGCGTGAAACTAGGAGGAAAGCCGACGTCCTCCTCTTTCCTCAGAAGTGATCTGTGGCCGGCCGGACTTCATTCCACAGATGTGCTTTAACAAAGTGTGAAGCTGAACTCTGAGCTGTGACAGTGAAGCAGTGTGAGAGTGTCAGTAGATGATCAGCAGAGGAAAGTGAAGCTGCTGTGAGCTGATGTCCTGAAGGGCTTTTAAAGAGTCTCTGAGTTTGACAGGAACATGAAGATGTTTGTGGTGTTTGTGATCCTCCTGCACGGTAAGTACACCTTCCTCTCTCTGCTCTCATCATCAGCTTTTCTTTCATCTCTCTCTCTTTAATGTGTTGAAGTGCAGCAGGAGGAGATTTCCATCAAACACTGGATTCTGATTCAGATCAAAGTAGAGCTGGGCGATATAAGATTTTTTCATATCACGATATGTTTTTTTCATTTCAGGCGATAACGATATCAAAGTCAAAAGTCAAAGTCAGCTTTATTTGTCAATTCTGCCACATGTACAAGACATACAGAGAATTGAAAGTTCGTTACTCTCAAACCCTAGATGAATAGCAAATAAACATTTAAATATTTAAATATTAGAGTGATCTATCACGATATAAGCCAAATAACTATATTTGTAAGACTTAAATGTGCCGTTGCTCACAAGTGAAATGTGAAATAATCAGCAGCTTGTTTTGATTTAAATATTTATTTCCCATAATAAGTTCAACAGGGTAGATGCACTTAAGGAACATGAGACTTTTTCAGATAAATAAAGGCAAATATTGCAAACTACACAAAAGGCAGCCGCTAAAGCGTTTAAGTTTCAAAATAGAACAAACGAAACAGACTAAATTGTCAATTCCACTTAGAAACAAAATATTAATCCTAAAAATAAATCTTAGTTTGTTTTACAGAAGAACAGACAAAACTGACTAACTTTTGTCAATATCAAATAAACTGAGAACTAAAAGGAAATTCTCAATCTCTCCTTGTTGTATAGCTTAGCTTTTCAAACAGTTTTAACAGTTACTTTAGTCTGACAAAAGCCGAATGACGATTTAGCGCTTCCAGTCAGAGACTGAGGCTACGTCCACACGTACACGGGTATTTTTGAAAATGGAGATTTTCCGTTTTCGTTTTGTTACGAGTTCAAAATTGGGGATGGACACAAGAGGAAAAACCACAATAACAACACTGGTCCGGCCGGGTTGAGTCAAACAATGATTTTAATGATCACACTCGTGGGAGATGGACGTGTTTTGCAAAAATTAAGTGTAACAAAATCTCAGTTCCATCATATCAGTCATGCTCTTCTGCTTATCCTTGGGTGTTGAGACTAATAACTATTAACTCTTGCCGCACCGGGTGCTCCTAATTTTGGTTCAAGTTAATTGATAAAGTTTTTTTAAGGCGATTGACTCACACAATTATGTATATGTCCCCGTCCGGTTGTCTCTCGATGCATCCCGCTGCCTTATCTGGGGTTAGCTGTTTTCTGGGGATGCGGTTTGAGTGGGTGAGCTCTTCAAGGAGGGAGAGAGTGCTCCCCCTGATGAGCTCTTCTAGGTAAGCTAGGTTAGCCTTCTTGCATGAGCTTTTCAAGTGCACTTTAAGGTTTGTGGGATTTTTCTTGTCATAAATGTCCCTCATGACCCCCTGATGACCCAATACTTCATTTTTGCGCACTGTAGTACACATTTAGTTTTTGCTTGCAGGTATCATAGTCTACTTGCCACTCACATGTGTGGGGGTGTGGCCTTGCCAAATGTTTTATTTTTATTTAAACTCAGATGTTGATTTATTTCCAAAAATAAACATCTAGTAAATAATTTGAGGGGTTTTTAAGAATTAGGCTTATTTAGTTTCACAGAAAACATGACTAATTTATTAATGTGTGCTCTAGTGTACATTGGGACCTGGTAGTTATATTCATTTCACTTTTTCCTAGTAGGCAACTCTTTGACAAAGGCAGGGAGAATTCTTAACAGAATAATTGAGCGAGATTCAAACATAGATTTTTCAGAAGATGAGAGTCATGTGACCCAGATAGGAGAGGGTGAGAACCCAAGAAGAACCACACAAAGATTATCTAGATGCAGTGGCAGATGTAATAGAGAAAGACACAGGGCCACCTGAAAACTGTCGTTCTATCTGGTCCAAAACCAACCTGTAGGAGAATCTGGAATTTTGATTTTGAGCTAAAAATAAAATGTGGGTAAAATGCAGAAATGTTCTCCAGTAAGTAAAAAAACAAGAGTCGCAGTTTTAGCTGAATCCATGACACCTGATTGTTTTTTCTACAAGATCACGTCGTTGCTGAAGGTTATCAATGATCTCAATGTGCGAAAAGAACTCACAGTCTCTCGAGTTCAAGCTCCTCTTGGCTGAGAAACCTGGGACAAATATATGAACAAGAGCTGAATAATAACAGTAATGAAGAGTTCTCTCCAAAAATCAAAAAGAGGAGACCCCAATCAGATGAGAGTGTAACCAACATGGTTCACTCAACTTGGCTGAAATTGTTAACAGTCCAAGGCATTTCAGTTATATAATGGTTGGGTGCAACAGTAAAACATATGTGGCATGTGGGAAGTGCCAAATGTTCCTTTGTGCCTCCAAATAAAATCACAGTACTTCCTCAGATATCATAAATGAATTAACTTTTGTGAAATAGAAAGTCCAGTGCAATCACTTGTTCCTGAACCAATGGCTTACAGCTAGTGAAGTGTCAGTGACTTCTAAGTTGGTCCCTGATCTACATTTTTATGATATTGTTATATAAATAAGTTTTAATAACACTTGATTTATCTTAAAGAAAAAAGAAAAAGAAAAAATGAAAATACTTTTTCTTTTTTGTTCTCTTTCCCTGAGCCTCAGGAGGACATTGTGTCTCTCTCCACCACCAGACACTTGCTATGTCTAAAAAACAGTCATATTCAAAGTGATCCCAAATTGGACTCTGGCGCTTTCTCACGACTTTTCCTGATATGATTCTGCACGGGGACGGAGCAGCAACACAGACGACTCAACTAACGTACTGCTTTGACTTGGCTATTGTAGGGCACGCACACATCAATGAGACTAAACACATTTTGCTATAAATTCAGTTAATTTTAGTTAGTTTTGTGAACACTCATTACAGTTTTAGTTAGTTTTCCTGTTTTTTGTTTTTTTGATTTTATTTCCGTTAACGCAAACGTTTTTCCACTTCTAGTTTTCGTTATTTCATTTGTTTTCTTTAATAATAATAATCTTGCTCTTCACCCTGGAATAAACATAATCAACATGATCAACATTTTACTGCGTATCAATTCACCATCTTATCAATTCAAGTGCTCCATCCTTATATGGTTTGTGACATTATGTTTATCTAAGCCTCCACACTGTCTCTAAATGTTTGAAGAATTTTCAAGTTTGGGGTCAACTTTTGAGAATTTGACCATAAGTGAAAGTTATGGCGTTATCACCCCCTTTGGGGCTTACCTTTCCCAGTTTTGATGATATTCCTCCCCATTCTTTGCAAGTACCCCCTTTCGGTGGCGAGAAACTGTTGGTGTGGCCAAGTGGGTGCTGTAAAAACAAAAGCTCAGGACAGAACAGTCACCAATCATGTACTTCATTCAAAATTAGCATATATCGAACTTCCTATTGATCCTCTGAGTGTAATGGTACATTTTAATTTGAACTTCTCAAAGCTAAACACAATATTTTACTTTACCTTACTCTTGTTCTTGTGCAGCACCACCCCTCAGCACATGCCCCTGTCGGTTCTATCTTACTTTTAAATTATTGACTATTTCAAGAAGGCACCCAAAAGGCGAGGACCAGTGTTTATCATTACATATATTCGTTTTGAGTGTGACCAGTCTATCATTCCCCTGTTATTCATTCATTCATTCATTCATTTTTTAAAATGTTTTTTTTATAACCGTTAATTGACTTTTTACAGTGGCCTGCTATGGTTAACAATAACATGTTCAGTCGTGAGTGAAAACGAACCTTTTCTTCACTTTAGCATTTAGCATTCCCAACCATTTTATAATGATACATTAATCGAAATACAGCTACTAAAACACAATTTTCCTAATGTAAACATCAGTAACTCAAAATAAGCAACCAAAGGGTTCAGTCTGCAGCTCACGCTTCTGTGACGCTACAGCCTCCCCCTTTAGTCTCTGCCATCCTTCTGTTCTTACAAACAAAACAAAACAAGACAAAACATCCACCCTTCTTTTACAGGCTGGGTGAATTGTTTGTGAACATCTACTAATCCTAAAGTCGGCACCGTTTTTGTCTCAGTATCAAGTCAGTTAAAACTTTTAGTCATCAGTCCGTCACAGTCCAGTCACATGCATACATCCACTCACATTCATACCAGTTATTGCTGATAATCGAGTCTCACGCGCAACCTACTCGAGGCTCCCTCACCAGCAAGATGACGTCATCCTTTTAAAGGAAACAGCTCCTTGTTTTTGGACTGGACTGACTCGCTGCAATCCTTTTAGGCTCCGGACTTCTCATGTGATCAGTGTCCCATATAAGTGAATTTCTCCCAAGCCCATTATAATCATGGAGAAAAATACTTTGCGACTGTTTTCAGTAAGAATATTTTATAGCGCTTTAAAGTTCAACCTCTCAGGTCTGGATTAAAGAGCTGATTTGTTAAATCAGGAACTCACAAAATACCAAAATATAACCACCGGTGGATCATACCTCTCAGATGTTCTTATTTCAGTGCACTGTAACAAAAGCAAAAACAAACGTGACCAATAAAATACTCATATAATAACAGATACTGGTGCCCATTGCAAACATGTCCAAGCATAAAACCATCCTTCTCTCTCCTAGAGAAGGAAAACAATCCAAACCTCACTGATAGAATCAACCTAGTGTCAAACAAAACCCAAAAATCGACCAAAACTTCACACACTATATTGTGTAGGCATACAGGTACTGTAACTCCTTTTTTTCACTGACAAAAACATGTTGGATTGACTTGATTCAATAGTGGACCCTGGTTACACACAAATGCTTTGCTTTGACAGAAACTTAAACAACTAAGTTAAATCGACACAACCTTTTCATATTCTCTCCGAAATAAAACTCACACCAGTCACTCATCATTTTCGCTCTGTACCACTGCTCCTTATTAGGCTGTGTGAAGCACAGTAAACAATTCAGTGGAGGCCTTAAGCCATAAACAGACATCACGCACAGACATTGTTTTCATAACCCAACTGCTTTAGACCCTGTCCCCTAAATCTACACAGATGCCCTCTGGGTGGCATGAAATGCATTTAACCCATAAACAATCAATGGCTTCTTGTTGTTGTAACCGACTCCGTATTTGGATGTTTGTGTGCAGCATTTGTTAGTAAAGCATTCTTCATTGCATCAGCGTCTGTGTGTGTATCACTTCTCAATGAATTGAATCAGCATTTCGATTTGTGTATGTGTGCGTCAGCTCTCACTCAATCAACGAGTGCATAGGTTCATATGTATGTTTCTTTTCATTCTGAGTCAGTGCATGTAGATGTGTGTGTTTGTGTGGGTGTTTGTGTTCATCACTTCCCTGTTCTGGTGTTCTGAGTAAACCGCGGCCTGAAGCGTGCCCTGGGGTCCTGCCCTCCTCCATTTCAGTCTATTTGCATCCGTTGGTGCTGCTGCTCAAAGTTCTGTCCATACTGGTTCTGGTCCCAATTGAGGCAGTCCTTTTCTCCAGTGTCCTGCATCTTCTCCTTATTCCACTCCTCCTTAACTTGACCCTTTCGCTTCTGTAGCTCCTTCAGGGTTTTGATACGCAGCTCAATCGTCTGGATGTCTATGTCAAGCTCCAGTCTACGCTGCTGCTCCAGCTCTTCCTCTGTTTCTCCCAGCCAAGTCAAGGTTTTGTTCAGGTCAGAGTTCAGCTGCTGCCACTGCTGCTCGTTCTGCTTTGTTCTCATCTCCTTGCTGAGGTCCTGAGCCTGCCGGAACTTCCAGCGCTCAATCACTCTTGAAGTCTGGGACTCTGAGCTGCTGGGATCTGCCAGTCCAGACACCGTATCCTCTTCCTCCTTCAGCTCAGAGCCCATCCTCCTCACTGTGTCAAATCAATACTTCCACGACACTCGCCCATCAGTCGCAGATATCCCATGTATGAGGAGTCCGTTTCTGTGCCTGCACAAGTGCAGCTGCTGTCCGTTTGTTGCAGGCGGAAACGGCTAACATCCAGAGGGTGTATATGAGAGTCTGCAGCAGCAACCTCCCCAATGGAAGACCTCAGTGTTTGTTCTGTTAGTTTAACAAAGGCCTCAAGGAAGTCTCCCTCTTCACTCTGCTTCTCTCTGAGAGCCCTGCTTGCACTCTCAAGCCCACGGCTCAGGTCGTAGTCGTGGTCCCATTCCAGGGGAATGGAGTCCACGCTTGCTGGGGTGTCTCTGCCCGAGCGTTCAGTCCGGAGCTGGGCAGCCAAGGAAGCTGAGCGACCGGAGGACGGCAGAGGCGACAGGAAGCCATCCCCCAAACGTTCACTCCACGGCAGACTGGACAAATCACAATGCTCATCTAGCTCCAGCAAGCTCCGGCCTGATTTCAAGTCCTGTGTCTGGGACTCCAAGTCTGATGGGTTCGATTATCAGCCAGCTCCTCCTGAGCCATGCTCAGTTTCTGCTCTGATGCCTTGAGCTCTTACTGAGGGCAGAAACCTCAGAGTCTTTTCCGTACAAGTCAGATTGAAATCCATTGATGTTTCCCTTGCCTTGCTCCACGGCCTTCTGCAGCTCTGCTGTTCGGCCCTTCTCAGAGGTCAGCTCCTGGCTGAGCCCCGACACCTGTGCCTTCAGCTTATTTTCTCCTGGTGCTTTTGTCCATTCTGAGGTGCCTCCTGACCTCAGTTACTCCTCCTGTCTCTGGCACGCCCTTTTTGCTGCCCGATGATCAGTGTTGGTCCGTCACTGTCCTGCACAGCTTTGATGCAGAGCGGTTAAGGTCAGCATTGTTTTGCTCGGCCTCACTTTTCCTCCGGGCTTAATGGGCGTCTCATCACAGCTCTGTCAGCTGAAGCTGTCTGGAAATCTCCCCCGTGTAGTAAAACGGGCCTTGGATTTAACGCTCTCCGTCTCCGCTGCATGAGCTCATTTTCCTGCAGCAGTGTTGACATTTTCAGGTTCTTGTGGGTCTAGCTGCTGTAGCATTTGGTCAAGGTCACCTTCAAAGATGGTAGAGGAGAGAGCAAAGATGGTAAAAGGGGAGAGCAGGAGTCCCGGTCAGCCTCGGCTTTACTCTGCCGGCTGAAGTGCCGGTCTTAATCATACACGATTTGTCTCTTCTATATCAAAACCCAGCCAAACATCAAACATTCACCCTAGTCATTCAAAACCTTATTAGTAATATTATAATCAGCAAAATCAGCGTTTTAATTACAGGTGTGTATCATTGTTTGCAACTCATAATTATAAAACTCAAAAACACGCTAAACAGGAAGCAAAAGTCCTCTGTGTGCGTCACAGCTCATTTGCATGTTCACACACCGTCTAAAAATAGCTCGCAGCGCTGCAGTGTGCTGTCGTCACACACAGGGTCACACAAAGCTCAGACAAAACTCTATTATTTTATATTACAAAGACGTCTTATATTTACAAACACTGACAGGCCTGACAGATTCAGCGCCTAACAATTTTGACAAATTTAAGTTAACGGGTCCAACCGAAGAAAGTTAACTTTTTTGTAATCAATTAACCAGTATCTGTTTCCTCCAGAACAGCCTCTGGCCTAATTTCTAAAGTCCCTAACTCAATTTAAAAGTGTCCAACACCCAAGGTCCAACCTTTGCTGCCCAAAAAAGCACAAATACCGTTCCAAACGGTAAAGTGGTCCAACCACTAGTTATTCTGGAGTGCCCCAGGCTCCACAGTGACCAACTGACTATCCCTCAAAGAGGACGGGCATTGAGCGTCCCCAACCCCGGCAAGCGTTACCTCTGAGCAATGCGCTTCTTAGCGGTCCAACCGCCGTTCTATAATAATTTATAATACTTTGAAACAACAGTCAACACCCTAAAACAAGAGTCTGACTAAGGCAAGTGCAACCTAGAGGTCAATGGAGCCTTCCCTCACTTATAATCACACAGGTCCACACTTATAACCAATTTGGATTTTAACCAACACATGACCAATTCCCTACCAAACTAAATTCACTCAGCAGTCCAACTGCTTTAACTTCAATCAGCAGTCCAACTGCTTTTCACTTTCAACGTTTCATTATCATTACTTCAGTTTCAGTTCTCATGAGATTTTTTCATCAAAATCAAAACAGACCCTCTACCAGTAATTTCAGTGAGTAGACTTTAATTTAGTCATATCCAATTTGGCACACTTTGGAAATAATTCAACAGGTAGTGCCTTACCTTTGTATAAGCCGGCTTATGCCCACTCACGTCAGACCACTGGCTCGTGCCTGTCCGTTCAACAACCTCAGACCGTCCAAACTTTTAAATTCCACCCCAATACCACAGGACGAGCCCCCAAACTGTTACGAGTTCAAAATTGGGGATGGACACAAGAGGAAAAACCACAATAACAACACTGGTCTGGCCGGGTTGAGTCAAACGATGATTTTAATGATCACACGCGTGGGAGATGGACACCGTACGCAGACAGCCTCAGATCTCAAAATAGCCTCTAGTGGCCCCCACCTTATCATAAAAGCCTAAACATTCACATTCTTTCTCTCACACGGCGCCTAAGCTACGACCTTGGCTCCCTGTTCATCTGCTCCTGCTGAGATGGGGCAGAAAACTCCAGTATATTCTGTTCTCTTCTAATCAGACAAATAAGACAATAACTTTCTGCGAACAGTATTTCTTATAACTCAGCAGTATAATGCATCATAAAACAATATCATTCATTCACAATAAATCAGCAGTCTAATGTAATGCAAATCAGTTTAACGAATGCAATAGTTATCAGCTTCTTCTAATTCAGGAGAATAATGCAAACTAAAACTACATAATAATTCACAACCTTTAATTAGGGGTCTAACATGGCATAAAATAATATTATAATCTAACAGTTTTAAAAAATAATCCCGTCCACACAGAAATGAAGGAAAACGCTGCTATGAACGTGCCAAAGCAGCAGGTGGCGCTAGATTCCTAACCGTGCAGAAATGTTGGCCAATCAGAAGTCTAGAAGCCTCGGTGGGAAAAAGTAAACAAAGCTGGGGCATAGAAGCAGAACCGAGTCATATGTGTGGAGGGACAGTAACTGTGTGTATATGTAAGCATTTAAACACTGCAGAGAGTAGAATTAACAGTATTGTAGAAATTCATTTCACCGAAACAATAACGTGGCGCACAGTGTGACGTCAAGAAATGCGCACACCTTTGACGCTGCATTTTCTCCGTTTTTCTAGTCCACACGTAAATGCAAAAATGGAGTTTTCAAAAATATCCACCCTGGCCGGAGTTTTTGAAAATCTTCGTTTTCAGTGACCAAAAACGCCGTTTACGTGTGGACGAAAGGTGCAAACGCATAGAAAAATCTGCGTTTTCAAAAATACCCGGGTACGTGTGGACGTAGCGCATGCACCAGTTTATTGTATTTCCAGACTTGCTTTCGGCACAATTTACAGTGCACGCTACTCTGTTTTTTGTCAGACTTGAAATAGCCGAAATACCTTCACACTACGGAACTTCTATGGCTCTTCCGTTCGACAATCTCTCTGGCATTGCAACCATCATCTGTTTTCTCTTCGGTAACCTTCGGTCACGCTCGGTTGATTTTTCTAGTCGGCACACTCATTTCCTCCATTACCCGGGCGGTACGGTGGCTGGCTGCTTCCCAAACAAATACACATGTGTGGCTTGGCATTTGTGCTGTACGTAACAAGTCACGTGACGTGACGCTGCGGCTGTGATTGGTTCGGCTCTGCGCTACTTAATTTGGATTGGCTGTTCTTTTTTTTTTTTTTTTTTTTAAGAGGACAAGAGCGGCGAGGTCTATCGCAATAGTTAAATTTTTCTATCGAGAAAAAGTTATATCGCGATACATATCGTTATCGTTCTATCGCCCAGCTCTAGATCAAACTAACAATCCAAAGCAGCAACTTTCAAATCTCTGGATTCTTCTTGGTGCCTTTCAGATGAGCTCATGTTACAATCAGCTGCTGTGTGTGTTGTTGTGTAGCTGAAGCTCGGACTCACATTTCATATGTGACCAAAGGAAACTTGGTGCTGTGTGACACACTTTAGATTCTCTGCTGCTGCTTTGAACTCTTCAAACTAAAGAGCCAAACGGATGATTGACTGTGCAGCTCTGACATGGCACCAAATGTCCCTGTTATCAGCTGCTGGATGGACGTTATCAGAGCTTTTTAGTGCCACACGGATCACCAGGAGCTCCTCCTCTGTCTGCAAACAGGCTCAGCAGCTCTGATCATTGGAGTCAGCACAGAGTGTGGGGACATCTAGTGGTCGTGGAGAGAAGTGCATGTAACGTGTGTGTGTTGTGTTAATCAGCATGAGTAGTTAGGGGGACGTGCCTCCCTGTGCCTGATGGGAGTCCTTGTAATTACCCAGCATGCTGTGCTGTGTGTTTCATTTCTAACACTGGTTTTACTGAAGAGCTTTCTGAGCTTCTTTCATTGATTGTGACCAACGTACATGTTTGCTGTGGATCCACATCTGCTCTTACTGCTGATGTCATGAAGCTGTTTGAGTGGTGAGCAGTCAAAGCAGCAGGTCCTAACAGGGACATAGCAGGATATTCCTGCCTGTAAATGAGCTGTAACTGCACATATGAGCACAGCTGGTCTGCATGTAGTGAACACAAAGAGTGTGTGTGAGCTGAATTTACACCAGTCTGGTTGTGTTCCTGTTATTTTGGCCCTTTGACAAACTCAAATGTATTTAAGCTTAAATGAAAGTGCATTTATTAAAATGCTGTAAAATCACAGTACTGCTGATTTTCCTTTGGTGGACACCAAACATTTTTATCTGCAGGTGAAACTCTGCAGTGATCTGAGCGTGTGCTGCTCTCTGGCATCTCTCTGAGTAATGTTGAAATGCTTGATGTTTTTGTCTGTCATCACGAGGATCTTATCTTCCATCCCTGCTTCTGTTTCCTGCTCACAAACCTGCATCCATCTCAGCATCTAAACTCAAAGTCAGCAGCAGCTTCTTAGCTGACTCTGCCCTCATAGCCCTGATCTCAGGGACTCTTAGATCATTTCAATATGTACATGGAAATCTGTCCTTGCTGCTTTGAAGGTGAAACCTCAGAAATATAATGTCCTCCATGTCTCAGTGATCACAGCAGAGATATAAAAACACAAAGCAGAAGAGCTGAGAGGACCTGGGAGAAAGATGAACAACCCCAGGGTTTTATTCCAGGTAATAAGACCTCCTGGCCAAACTGATGATTGACTGTGAAAAGTTCAGTTTAGAAGCACTTAGAAGTGGGTGGGTCGGTGGGTTTAAAATATAAATTTTCCATTTAAAACCAATTTTCCCTCAAATAATGCAAAATCTACATTCTACCATAGCCTGTATATAAAGATGGAAATGGTCAGAGGACATTCTTCAATAAATCAGCACAAAAAGGAAAATAAATCTGGTTATTGAAGCATCGTTATCTCGCTGTCTAGCTGGTGAAACCTGGGAAACTCCAGGCAAGGGCAGCATACTTTCATTACTAAATGAACAAAGTGGTCCTCTCTTTCTGATCAGACACGTGGCAGATCTTCTGCTTCTGCTTTGTTCATATTTAACAAAATTAAAATCCAGACATGAGTGGACACATTCGTTTTTGATGCTCTCACTAACTAACACAGCCAGTCCCTCAGCACGTTTGTGCTCTCTACTCATATCGCCTTCATATTAAATCATGTTTTACTTTTTCAAGAACTTATTTTAACATTGTACCGAACAACAAACAAATCCTCCCAAACAAAAAAGTCACTTCAAAGGCCAAATTGCATTATATTTCTTCATGTCTGTATAGGTGCCATGTATGAGACGGTTTTATGTGTGACCACAGAGAGCAGCAACAAACTGATGTAAAAGAGCGTGACAGCGTGGGCTGGGTTTATTCTGTCCTCTGTAATGTTTTCAGTTCAGGTCCAATAACATCTAAGAACAGAGGATCTCATTTATATTTGAGGACTTCAGGTAGCTGATGTTTTATATCTGCACAGATTCGTGTGACTCTAAACTCTGAGTGAACTGATGCAGAGTTCAGGTTTAGACTCACAGCATGTTCATGTTTCTGTCTCTGTGTCCTCAGTTTCCCAGCATGCCTCGGCTCTGGAGGTGTATGAGGGGGTGGAGTCTGTCCTGCTGATCTGCAAGGACACTTCTGTACCTTTTGACCCCACTCTGATGTGGACTCGCCACGACCTCGATCCTCCAATCGTCCACGAGTGTAATGATGCAGGAGATGAACTGACAGATCAAAACCAGCGTTACAGGAGACGAACGTCCATGAAGACGGACTCTCTGAGGACCGGAGACTTCAGCCTCACTCTGAGGAACCCCATCATCTCTGACAGCGGCACCTACACCTGCACCATCACTGCATTTGGAAATGAACGGACACTGACAGCAGTAGAGCTGCAGGTCAAAGGTCAGCAACACACCCAAAAACCCGCTGAGACTACGAGAGGTCAGAGGTTATCACACTAAAAGGCTGCTCCAGGAACAAGAACAATGCACATGCATATGTTTGAACAAACAGCTGCGCTTTCAGATGCTGAGAACAAAGAATGTTCAGTCTGATCAGCTGCTGTTTAATCTACAGAACTGAGAGACTCATAAATGTGCCCACACACTCCTGAAAACTAACCCAGGAGGTCCACTCAGCCTTCAGGTGTGAACAGCAGTGAAAGGTCTGACCTACAGAGAGGCACTAAAGACAGCAGCTCACCCACAGGAAACACAGGATTATCAGCCTTTAACACTTTAAACCAGCAGCTCTGATCAGGGCTGTCCTGAAGTTTTGTTTTCTAGTTGTGCCAGGGATTCGATTCTATTCTATTCTATTCTATTCTATTCTATTCTATTCTATTCTATTCTTTTCTATTCTCTGAGATTATTGCTGCCTGAGTTGTTGTTGGTGTATCTGCAGGTCTCAGACTTAAGACTTCCAGATTCAGAATAAACAACATGATTTAAAGTGAATAATCAGATATTTAATAACCAAAAACAACTGGAGTCATGATTAAAGCAGCCTACATGTAGCATTACCTCGTGACTCTTATACAGACACAATCTTGTAGAACTAGTTTCTAATCTCAGGTGGTCACGTGACCTACAGGTCACACAGACAGCTGATTCATGTGTGTGTCTCTGCGTCCTCACAGTGTCCCACCAAGTCTTCACCCTGGAGGTGTACGATGGGGCGGAGTCAGTCCTGCTGCCCTGTCACATCCCGTTTGTATCTGGACCCTCCACAGTGGTGTGGAGCCGCTACGACCTCAATCCTCCAACCGTCCACCAGCGTCAGCAGGAAGAGGACGAGCGGACAGATCAAAACCAGCGTTACAGAGACCGAACATCCATGAAGACTGACGCTCTGCAGACTGGAGACTTCAGCCTCACTCTGAGGAAACCCCACATCTTTGACAGCGGCAACTACACCTGCACCATCAGAGTGAGGGGAGAAGAACCCAGACTGACAGATGTTCAGCTGCAGGTCAAAGGTCAGCAGCACACTCGAAGACTTAACTATATTATTTTTTATCATATTAGTTTGTCCAACATTAAAAGTAATATTTTCATTTGACAAGTAACTTTGTAAAATAGAAAAGCTCTTAATTTATACCAAAGATTCAACTCCTTGCTTGGATTCCACGTTTAATCCACACCATTATTGTATTATTATGTGTATTAATATTACACGTGCACAGTTATTATGATAAACGTTCCCATCCATCCAGCACTGACAGTGACACTGACCTGTGGAAACCTCCTGAGGCCTTTTCTGCAGTCTGCTTGTTATACAAAGAACCTGCTGCCTAAATAAACTTAAACCAGCTCTCAGCCCACAGCGAGTGGTGGCTCGATCACTTCATGCCTGCGATTTATACTGACCGATCAGCATGTGTCTGTTTATTAGCATAGCTCGTCCTCTGTTCAGTCTCATTATTCAGGATGAGACATGATCTGTCCTCCCAGTTCCTGTCAGTACTCCGAGTTCTGGATCAACTGATAATATTTTCATGTTTCTAATTTTAGAGAAAGTGACCAGAAAGAAAGCAGTCGTACATATTTGTTTAATATGTGTAATGAAGGAGATCATTTGTAACCTTCACTAAAGCTGTTTCTGTGCTGTGCTGAGCTCTGAAACCTGACTGAAACTCTTCAAATAAACCTCTGCAGATGATCTGTTAGCTGTTTGACAACTACTCTTTCAAGGATGTTTGAGATGAAAGGAAGGTTGGAGATTGGCCTGTAATCAATCTCAAGAGTTGGCTTTTAAGTAAAGGTTTAACTACAGCCAGCTTGAAGGCCTGTGGTACGTAGCCGATGACTCCTGTAGACTTTGCTGTTTAACCTGATGAGCAGCAGACCTGTTGGAACTCTGTGATTATTCACTTTGGATCAGAATAATCATGTAAACCTCGTTCTGTTGTTGGTCTCTTACAGAGCCGTACATCTTTCCTGCTGAGGCCTGGGTTCTCCTGGCTGTCATGATTATTGCTGCTACTGTGGCACTTGGAGTGTATTTATGGAAGTTACTGAAGAAAGGTATGCTGTGTGTCTGTGTGTGTTTCACCTGCATGTTCTTCTAGCCCAGTTAACAGTTTCTTACATTCCCACATTGGAACTGTCCACTACAACACAGTCTGCTCTGCAGGTGACTGAGCAGCTCCACTGAGATAGGTGAAGGAAACAAAATCTGTTTCCACATGCTGTCTGCATACGAAGTTTAACTAAATGAACAGAGTTTACACAGTTTTATAACAGAGAAGCTAAAGCACCAGACTCAAAGGGTCAAACAGAAAGCCAGATATTAAATACACAAATACACACAAAAGAAAAATGATTAGCAGGAAATAAAACCTCACATGTAATAGAATCACATGAATAAATATATGTTTGTGATATGTATAAATGTATTTTAAGAACAGTTTTAAACAAAGTCTGTGATTCTGCAAGTGTTATCTTATCTGGCCGGTTGGTCCAAATTGGCCTTCATGACAAAAGCTCACCTTTTAGGTTTAAGTCTCGCCCCACATGAGGATTTAAGTGTCATGGTCCCGGGTCAGTGATGCTGTATTTTGTGTTTGCCTGGAACTGTTAGTTATTTCTAGAATGAGCTTTAAGACAATCTATTTTTTTTTTTGAGTCTGTTAAATCCAGATGGTTCCGAGTTTGCCTTGTACTAAGTTCCACGCTTAGTTAAAGCCAGTTCCTTTTCGTGTCCAGTATCTTTCTCCCTCGCCCTCTTTCTCTCATTGTGTCTCCCTCTCTTGCTGTCTGTCTTCATTCTTGTCTCCTTAATCTTTTCTCTGTCTCCTCTCTGTCTTCCTTCTGTGTAGTCAGTCTCATCTGTGCTTGTTTCTCATGTCTTCCTGTGTCAGGTCCGTCTGTTTCCTGTTTTATTGTGATAGTCACTCTTCTTGTGTGCATCATGTTCAGTTTGTTTCCCGTCTCATCACTTATTTGATGATTATTTCCAGCAGCGTTTCCCAGGCGTGTCCTCTCTCCCTTGCTGTTTATATTGTCTGTGTCTCCCACTGTTCTTTGTCATCTCTCCAGCTGTGTTAGGGTCCCAGCTGTTTGATGTTTACCAGTTAAGTTCCCAGTGCCTTCTTAGTTACGTTGTTATTCTGTAAATCCAGCTATGAAGCTAAAACTCCACTCCTGCTTCCAAGTCTTGCTGTTTGGGTCCATTCCTGCTAATAATTTTTATAATCAGTACCTAAAGCTGTGAAAAAAATGTGTGTTTTATCTAAAAACAGGATAAATATTGTGTTACAATAAATCATCTGTATACCCATATTATTAAACATTAGGCTTTATCTAATATAAAAATGTCAGACATCTCTAAGTTAATCAAGAAAACTGTTTATTTATTTATTAAATTTAACCTTTTTAAAATTTATTTTAAGTTCATTGCTTTTAGTTTGCTGCTGGATGGATGACTAACTGGTGTCTTGCTCCACCCAATCTGATGTGGAGTGTAGCAGAGCCATTTCTGTGCTGCTCGGGTGAAGGAAACTCAAATAAGAATAAACTCCAAAAGACTTTGTCAGCGAGAAAGTTGACAAACTACTAGGCTGATAATTATGAAAGCCTTTTGGAAAGAAAAGATGAGCTGGGCCACAGACTAACGTGTTGGAGTCCCACAATTTAACAGAAGGCAGAAATCAGCAAACTGCTGCCTCACTTTGTTCACTGTGGATTTTATTCCACGGTCTGCTCGTCTGCAGGAACAAACATGCGGCCTGAGCAAACAGGCAGCGTCTGAAGCATTTCCCTGCATCTCTCAGATAATAAGGATGTTATCATCTGTCAACATCCTCATGCTCTGCTTTAAGGCATCAACTCCAGCAGTGGAGAGTTTGTGATACAGTTAGAAGCACAAACTAATGTGGTTCATATTGAAGGGGGTTCTTTGTAGCCCCCAGGACCCTGTCACAGATACTGTAGCACCTTAAACACTGCAAGGCTAACAAAGCAACAACAGAGGGGGAAATGCTCAGCCACCAGGCAAAGGTATCAGCACCTCACACAGCAGCTACAGACCAACTCTGTGTGCATCCAGTTACCATGAGCCGCTCCACTGCAGGCTCTAAATATTCAAGCCAGTTTGGGTGTTTTAATACTTTGTTGGTATGTTTTTTTTGTTGTTACTCTCTATGGTCATTTTATTAGGTACATTTTTAATGTCTCAGTGATAAAAATATTAAATCAACCAATCACATGACAGAGGCTCATCCCATTTAGGCATACAGTACTGTGCAAAAGTCTTGAGCTTCACCTTATTTCTGTGTATTTTACTTCCAAGGAGCCAGATGTGTTTCTGAAGGTCTTTCAGAGTTTGTTTGTGGACATTTGCTTTTTACTCTTTTTCAGTGCAGTAAAAAGCACATAAAAGGCAAGTCAGCAACAAATCAAAATGATACATGTAGACACTTTACTAGTAGCCTGTTGAACTTCTTTAATTAGATATTAATTATTAGATTAATTAGTTATACAGGTAACTACCAAATAAATCCCAATCTGAGAGCATGGAATAGTATTTTTAACAAGGAGAATTTAAAGACTTGGATAAAAACTTAGAGTTTTTATCTTTTTACATTATGGAAAGGATGTGTTTTATTGGAATCTGAAATAAGACAAGAAAAGATTGACATGTAAATCAAGTACACACAAACTAATAACTTAAACATTATTCCCCAGACTTTTACTATAAAGACCAGTAAAATGTCACCTTCACAAATTCACCCTGTGATACAATTAAAAGACCTGCTGCTTTATTACAAACCATTTAACCACTACTAGAATCCGTCTACCAGCTGACCTGTCAGGTGTGTATAAGAATACAGAAGTTTACAGTTACCCACTGTGTATTATGCAGTTACACACCACTCCCACTTTAAATAAGCATTAATTACTATTTATGCAGAACTTGCTTATTAACAATCCAGAGAACAACAAATTAGCGGTGCTGGCTCTACATTACAAATGTTCTAAACAACAGACTCATAGAAAATCCTCAGCATTTTCTGGCAGATGTTGAAGGACCTCAGTCGCCTCAAAAAATAGAGACGACTCTGGCCCTTCCTGTAAAGTGCTGTGGTGTTTTTAGCCCAGTCCAGTTTATTGTCAATGTGTACTCCAAGGTATTTATAGTCCTCCACAATGTCAACACTGACCCCCTGGATTGAAACAGGGGTCAAGTGTTTCCTGGTCTTCCTGAAGTCCACGATCAGTTCCTTGGTCTTTGCCACGTTGAGCTGCAGATGATTCTGTTCACACCACGTGACAAAGGAGTCAACCACAGCCCGGTACTCTGTCTCATCATCCCTGCTGATGCATCCAACCACCGCAGAGTCATCAGAAAACTTCTGAAGATGGAGGTCTCCGTGCAGTGGCTGAAGTCTGTGGTGTAGAGGGTGAAGAGGAAGGGGGAGAGGACAGTCCCCTGTGGTGCCCCTGTGTTGCTGATCACCTTGTCAGACACACACTGTGGGAGACGTACATATTGTGGTCTTCCTGTCAGGTAATCAACAATCCAGGACACCAGAGAAGCATCCACCTGCATCGCTGCTAACTTATCACCCAGGAGGGTCGGCCTGATGGTGTTGAAAGCACTGGAAAAGTCAAAAAACATGACCCTCACAGTGCTCGCCGGCTGGTCCAGATGGGTGTAGACACGATTGAGCAGGTAGATGATGGCGTCCTCAGTTCCGAGACGAGGCTGATAAGCGAACTGAAGGGGATCCAGATGTGGTCTGACAATGGGTCACAGCTGGTCCAGGATGAGCCTTTCCAGGGTCTTCATGATGTGGGAGGTCAGTGCCACGGGCCTGTAATCCTGGGGGCCACTGGGACGAGGCGTCTTTGGTACAGGGACGAGGCATGATGTCTTCCACATCACCGGGACCCTCTGCAGACTCAGACTCAGCATAAACAGTTTATGAAAGACTCCACACAGCTGGGGGGCACAGGTCTTGAGGACGAGGGGACTCACTCCGTCTGGTCCAGCAGACTTGCCTGAGTGAAGTCTCCTCATTTGCATCTCAACCTGGTATTGAGTGAAGGTGATGGGTGGGGGAGGGGTGTCAGGAATCTCACAGGAGGCAACATGTGAAGAGAGAGGCTGGCACAGTGGTGTGGCTCTGGATTCCAGGCTGACTGCAGGTGAGGTTGTGGGGGTGGGAGCAGACACTGTGGTGTGGAATCTATTGAAAAACAGATTCAACTCGTCGGCTCTATTCTCACCTCCCTCAGTTCCCCTGCTGTTGGTTGGCCTGAATCCAGTGATGGTCTTCATGCCCCTCCACACCTCTCTCATGCTGTTCTGCTGGAGTTTCCACTCCAGCTTCCTCCTGTAATTGTCCTTAGCCTCTCTGATCTTGTCCTTTAGTAACACCTGGACCTTCCTCACCTCCTCTTTGTTGCCCCCTCTGAAAGCCCTCTTCTTGTTGTTGAGGAGGGCTTTGATGTCCTTAGTCACCCACGGCTTGTTATTTGGGTAACAATGAACAGTCTGAGCTGGAACAATGGAGTCGGTGCAGAAAGTTATGTAGTCTGTGATACACTCAGTAAGCCCATTGATGTCCTCGGCGTGAGGCTCACAGAGTGTTTCCCAGTCGGTCACCTCGAAACAGCCCTGTAGTTCCGCTATTGCCTCCTCTGACCACCTCCTGACAGTCCTGGTGGTCACAGGTTCCCTCCTCACAATTGGCACATAGCGGGGGGTGAGGTGAATCAGGTTATGATCTGACCTACCAAGTGGGGGGAGGGAGGAGGAGCTGTATGCATCCTTGACGTTAGCATACAGTAAGTCTAAAGTTTTCTCTCCCCTGGTGGGACAGTCCACATATTGTCTGAATGTTGGTAGTGTATTGTCCAGTGATACATGGTTGAAGTCACCCGAGATCACAATAAAGGCACTCGGGTGCTGAGTCTGTAGCCGAGCTATGGCAGAGTGGATAGTGTCACATGCAGCTGTGGGGTTAGCAGAGGGGGGAACATAAACAGCCACCAAGATGACGTGAGAGAATTCCCTGGGTAAATAATACGGCCTGAGTCCTACAGCACATAGTTCAATGTCCGGGCAACAAATCCTTTCTTTGATTGTTATGTTGGCAGGGTTACACCACTGGTTGTTAACTAAAACAGCAAGCCCACCTCCTTTCCGCTTACTGCTAGCGATGCTGTCCCTGTCCACCCGAACAGTGTGGAAGCCTTCCACGGAAGCATTCTTGTCGGGAATGTCCTGGTGCATCCATGATTCAGTGAAACACTCTCGGTATTCCCTCTGACTCCGTACCAGTGCTGAGAGCTCGTCGATTTTATTCGATAACGATCGCACATTTCCTATTACGATAGACAGCAGACACGGTTTATACGACCACTGATCAAAGACCACAGATCACAGTGATTGCAGCCATTCCCCAACTCTCTGTGAATGGTACTCATGGCCACTGATCTGTGGTCTTTGATCAGTGGGTTTTGGTCAGTGGTCGTTGATCAATGGTCATGAGAATTTGCATAATTATGATTAAGGAACTGACCTCCCAGCCCATTGTTCCTTCAGTGGGCTGGTTTCAGTCATTATGCAAATGTACTGTTTATAAGATTGGGGAAACCTGCAGTCAGCTGAGACTGAAGAAGTCACCTGGATGATGATGAAACGTTTCTCCCACAAAACGCTACGTCCAGATGAACAGAATCAGCTTTTGGAGATTTACTTTCCTGGGTGATTGAGATGCATCAAGACGTTCTAAATGTATATTTTAAGAAGCTTAAAATTCAACAAAACATAAATTAAATTATGTACAAAGTGCAGAACTGTAAAATAATCTAAACATGGCTGAAAGATAAAATTTGTATGAAGGTTTTATGAAATATTATGAAATATTACTTCTCTCCTTCTGTTTCAGCCAATGACAACTTAGCCAACTTATATATGATGGAAACCAGTTTCAGTCTATGATATTTTAGTGATCTCTTAAAACAACCAGACAGACACAACTGTTTGACTCCCACATTGTTTAAAAAATCTATTAAGGTTTTTTCAATTGAACCTTCAAATACCGAGTAAATCAACGTATTCTTACCTAATATAGATCAGAGTGCAGGGCCGAGTGTCATGTTTCGGCTGTGTGCAGGCAGGAGAAGAGCCCAAACGCAAAACTAGGGCTGAGCGATATGGCCTAAAATCCATATCGCGATATAATTTGAAGCACGTGCGGTAACGATATATATCACGATATATTTTCTTCTTTATAACGTGTTTTCCACACTATAAGGCACACTTAAAATTCTTTAATTTTCTCAAAAATCGAGAGTGTACCTTATGTATGAATTCTGGTTGTGCTTACTGACCTCGAACCAATTTGGGCGCGCAGAAATCTGTTAAAAATGTTTTAGTACAACTTTGGTAAGCCGCACTGCTTGATGGATTGTCGGAGCATTACGGCTGCCATCTGAGTCCAAAACTCTATCCGCTTCAGGTCCCAAAGTCAAACGAACACTGAGTTAAAAACGGTCTAAATTCTTTCATCTTTAATAAAATCATCAGCGTTGCTGCTTTACCAGGTGCAACAATTAAGTTTAACATCCAGGCATCCATGAAAACAGAATTTATTACATTTAACGGAGTTAGAAGTTAACAGGAAGTTAGCTCGCTAGTTTCCACCTAAACATGACATACCATGTTCTGACTGAGAGATTTTTGAAACTAATTAAAACGTACAGCTCTGCTACCACTTCCAACATAAATGAAGACAGAAAACTAAACAGCAGTGGCGTTTGCAGGTTTACTGAAGTTGGACTACCTGGTGTATAATGTTGTGCTACGTGATTGCTACCGACACAGCTATGTTAGCATGACATTAGCACAGTGAAGCTGGAGGATGTACGCCAACTTTTCTTCCACTCGATAAAAGTTAACGTGAGGGATTCTGGTGGTCAGGGACAAATGCAATCGCATAGCAGGATGCTATACACGGGCCAAACTTCAGTCAGGAGAACAACTGAGATTATTCATCCACAATACGAGGTTAGTTATTAATATACCGCAACAACATGGGAATAGAACAGCTGCGAGAGAATTCAACACTAATGAATCAATGTTACGGAAGTGGAGGAAGCGCAGTTTTTGGCTTTCCCCATATTTCAAAAGTGCTTCATCTCTTTGCTATGACTGTCGCCCAGCATAATTTACAGATGATAATGGTTTTAGCCACTGCGATGCTTTCAACCAAAACAGGCGCAGCTTGATGATATCATCAACATGCGCTATCGCGATAGAGCGGTATACTCAAAATCTCTATCGTTGGCCAAATTTATATCGTTTCTATCGCCCACCCCTACGCAAAACTCACAACGCAGGAATTAAACTCAAAAAGCTGCTTTATTGCAGAATGGAACGAAAAATATAACACAACTAAACTGGGACATGGATAAACTGACACACAGGGAAACACAGCCATGAGGGAGATTATGAAACAGACAAAGAGAAACACAGGGCTTAAATACACTGAGGGATAACGAGGGAATGAGACACAGACGGAGAGCACAGCTGGGAGTAATCAGACTGGACGAGACAAGGGAAGCAAAACTAGAAACACTGACATGAGACACAGACCTTCAAAGTAAAACAGGAAACACACTGACATGTAAACTTAACAGCAACTGGGGAGACAGAACATAGGAACCTGAAACATGGTACAGAAAGGCACAGTAGACACAACATGGAACACAGGGAAGCCATATTTCAAGAACTAAACCTATGATAACCATAAATGAAACCTAGGGAAATTATAACTATAAAGATCAAAACAGCACAACCCACATGAACATAATGAACTCGCAGGGAAAGAGTAAAACTAAATACAGTGAACATAGAAACACAAGACCTCTTCAAAATAAAACAGGAAACATAAGACGCAAACATGACAACCTGAACTTGACAACATAAGACAGACATGAAACACATGAAGGGCAAGGGAGACTTAACAGGGGTTGGAAGACACATGGGTAATCTAATAACAAAGAACTATAACAACCTAGGCATGATAAAAAATGAACTTAGAAAAATTAAAGGGCTTAAACATAAACCATAAACATGAACATAAACTAAAACTCAAAACGCTGGGTCAAAAGACCCATGATTGTGACACCGAGTACTACTGCCAGCTACATATTTCAGTATAACTATAAATAGATCAATAGTCATTTATACTATCAAACAGTCGTTTGACTGTTCCATTCCAGTCGTCAGGTTTCATTAGTATCATAAGGTTAATTCAACATCTATTTAGCATTGAGATTTTAATCTTGATGATTCAGATGAAAAACCAATCAACGTCCTCTTACTGTCTGAGTTCATTTTAAAGAGACAGAGGATGGTGAGCACATCCAGGCCTGAATATGAACTTACCTCCATATTCCAAATCCAACATGGCAAAAATGAGCAGAGTCAAAGTCAAAAATCATAAATGTGTTTAGTGGGTCCACAGTGTTGGGCAGTGGTTGCTGTAATTTGTAACTTTGGACTCCCCAGAGTGACTCTTCAGATGATGTCTTCAGAGTTAAAGATGATTTACTTTTGTCAAAGAAATTCAAAGATAAACTCTGTTTTAGCACTCCGTGTCTCGCTAAACACAAACGTCCAGTCCTTTTACCCTCTCTCAGCTGCAGTAACAGGTATCCAGGGGGACTTTGGTCTCTTTCAATCCCAACTTTATTGACAAGAGCTTATTGACAGACTATTTCAGGCTTGCTTTAGTCCTCAGTCTACTCATCAGCAGTGTCAGGCTTTTACTCAAGAAAAGTCATGTATCACACATTACTTAATACTTTTCTTAAAAGTAGTGAAGTACATTACTAAATTACTCTGGGGAAGAAAGTAATTTGTTATACTACTTGTTACATGGGGTTACAGCCCCACACACCAACATAAACACCTATACTAATGAGGACACACACGATCTTTCTTTTAGTGTTTAGGTTAGGGCTGTCAGCATTAACGCAGATTAATCTGTCATCATGACATTAACATTTTTAATGTAATTAATCCATCTGGAGAGCAGAAAACATCCCTGAAATGTCTCTGTCAATACATTTTGGGCAGTTCGTCCAAAGTTTGTCCATTCTGCGCTCCAGAACGGTCAATTTCATTAAAAAATGTACATGTGATGCACAGCTGACAGCGTAGTCCATTCCACAGTCGCCTGGTGTCAAAGCTGTGGTAGCTGGACTCCATTTTGTCCCTGTAGTCCTTTCTGGCCTTTTTTATGGACTTTCGGAGGTCGTACCTGGCTGCTTTATATGCATCAGCATCCCCGGAGTTAAAGGCAGAGGTCCGCACAAACGTCTTTATTTACCCAGGGTTTCTGATTTGGATATATGCGGACAGTGGTTTTTGTGATGGTATCATCCATGCACTTTCCAATATATCCAATGACAGAGTCTGTGAGTTCATTGATGTTGCCATCAGCTGCATCCACAAATATCTGCCAGTCAGTTGTGTCAAAGCAGTCCTGCAGGACCTCCTCAGCCTCACTGTCCCGTTTGTAGATGACCCTGGAAGCTGGTTTTTTCTGTTTCAGTCTTTGTCTGTATGCAGGCAGCAGCAGTATGGAACAATGGTCTGCTTTACCAAAAGCTGGGCGGGGGAGGGGTTTGTAACACTCTTTGAATGGAGTGTAACAATGGTCCAGTGTTTGATCACCTCTTGTGGGGAAGGAGATGTGCTGATAGTATTTGGGGAGAACCTTCTTCATGTTGGCTCTGTTGAAGTCTCCCAGCACAATAAAAGCAGCTTCTGGATTTTTGTTCTCAAGTCCAGTAATGATGTTATACAGTTTGTCCATAGCAGTAGCTTTATCAGCGTGTGGGGGAATGTAAACAGCTGAGAGGAGAACTGAGCTGAACTCCCTCGGGAGGGAAAAAGGCCTGACTTTGATGGTCAGTAGCTCGAGGCTCTGAGAGCAGTAAGTTTTTAAGATACACACATCTTTAGCCCACAAGGAGTTAACCATAAAGCACACCCCTCCTCCCCTTTTCTTGCCTGAGTCCTTCGTTCGGTCTCCCCGGTAAACAGTGAATCCATCCGGCGTGATGGCGCAGTCGGGGACGCTGGGCTCCAGCCATGTCTCTGTAAAGGCCAGAACGCAGCAGTTCCTGATGTCTTGTTGGTGTTTAATCTGTGCACGCAGCTCGTCAAGTTTGTTGTCCAGAGACTGGAGATTCGCAAGTAGGATGCTGGGGAGAGGTGGCTTGCTGTTTCTCTGTCGCGTTCGGCACAAAACTCGCGTTTCCCCCTCTTTGTTTTCCCTCGACGACGCACAAGTAAATAAAGGAAACGAAGAGCTTAGACGAGTTAAAAACTGAAAATAATAAAGTAATTTAATGTTTTTACATTTTAGGCCTTTGGCTTGTAAGCTCAGAAGTCACACTTACCATATGATACCCACACAAACAAGAGTCTCAATCAGCTTTCACAACACACAGGAAACAACCTTTAAATGACTTTTTCATATATCAGATAAACTTGACTGATAATTATTACCTGATGAATCATATGTGAACAAAAACAGCTGAAAGAGTGTAACAGACACAGGCTTTTCTGTTTTCTATTAACAGATATTAAATAACACTTTCTTCATTTTCATTCTGTCATTTATAGTGATTTAAGAATTGTATTATTAAAGTCATTTTTTAAAATCATTTCTTGTTTTTCTGTTGTGTATTTGTGAAGGCAGCTTCTGTGTCAGTACTTGAGTCCACAACAAATTCCCCTGAGGCGACAATAAAGTATATCGTATCATTTATCCTCAAATGTTTATTTCTATTTTATTTCAATCTTTGTTTCCACTGACTTCTTAACTTTGGGTAACATGAGGCTACTTTGATGTTAAATTTCAGTCAGAGAAAATGAGCTCAGTGCTGCTTTGTTGTCCTCTCAGTCCCAAAGGTGGAGGTGAATTCAGGGGTGGAGTCTGTCCAGCTGCCCTGTAAAGCCACACTTCACCTGCCTGAAGACGTCAGAGTGGAGTGGACGAACAGAAAAAACAGGAAGGTCCACGTGTATGAGGATAACTGTGATCAGCCTGAAGAACAGCACCAGGTTTACAGAGACCGAACAAAGATGAATGAAGACCTGCTGAAAACTGGAGACCTCAGTCTGACCCTGAAATACCCCACAGGCTGGGACGCAGACACCTACACCTGCACCGTCTACAGCAGGAGGGAGAAAATCCTGATGAAGAACAGAGTGCAGCTCTATGTCAGAGGTCAGTGATGTAGAACTGAGAGGGAACATGTATCAGCTACACACTTGATTTACTTTTGACTCTTTGACTCTTGTAAAACTATCAGAACAGAAACCCAACAGGCTTTACAACCCGGTTTGGTTCAACAGTCGGAAACAAGAAAACACAAAATGTCTTCGTGCTCTCTTATAACTCATGTAAGATACAGAATGAGCTTCAAATGCATGAGTCCAGAGATGAAGTAAGAAATTAGAGTATTTACTGATGTAATCAGAGTATTATTGAAGTAATGGTGAGCTGTATGCACAGGTGATGAATCCAACCAAGCAGACAGATGAGAAGAAAGTAAAACCCAGGAAAAGGAAATGACGACCATTTATGATTTCTTCAGAATCATGTTAAACTGTGATGGTTAAAAAAAATAGATTCTGTGTGTGTTAGGTCTTTTATCACATACTACTTTTAACACAGTTTGAAAAGAACATTGTCTTCGCGGCAGGTGCTTCCTGTCGCCACCGGACGCCCGCTTATCTCAGAACATCAGCAGCATGTCTTAAGGCACACTGTCACTTGTGCAGACACAATTTTGCAGTTGCAAGCTGATGATTAAACTTTCACCTCTAAATGAGTTTACTTACAGTGTATGTGCAGTGTTGGGAAGGTTACTTTTAAAATGTATTCCACTACAGATTACAGAATACATGCCCCAAAATGTATTCTGTAACGTATTCCGTTACGTTACTCAATGACAGTAACGTATTCTGAATACTTTGGATTACTTAATATATTATTATGCTGAATGTATTATTGCTGTGATTTATTACTATTACTGAAGGTCCGCGGCTCCGAACTGTAGTAAAGGGACCTCTGACTAATACGGCGGGGTCCCTGTCGGCTCGTAGCTGAAAAATAGCTTTACTTTGTTGTCTGGGTCAATTTTTCTTGCGAGAGACAGAGAGAGGCGTTGAAAGGCTGCTCCAACAGAACTTACTGTTTCGGAGGAAAACACGAACACGGTGTACAGTCGAGTCTTAATAGCATACTTACAACTGGGCTCGTCAGGCACTCTTCTTGGCTGCAGTGGTTATTATTATATTTACATGCTTCCAGCTCCCGTTTTTCCTCGATGACAGCTTGTACCTTTCCACTCCCCTTTTTCTCCCTCCTCGCGCTCACAGACCCATAACGTGTATGGCAGTCCATTCTCCCTGCAACACGGACTACACTGCCCATGATGCTACATTCTTTAGAGCTATGCTTGTAGCATTCTGCCTGTTAGCTTAGCACAACAACAACAACAACGAAAAGGCGCTCTCTCACCCAGGAAACACGCAGAGAGAGAGCGTCACCCTGTAACCATGGCAACCGTAACGCTGCCGCCTGGAACAACAGAACGTAGCTGTCAAACAAAACCCAAACAGTCCTGACCCGCGACAAAATGAAACAGGAAAGTACCGCAGTGTAATCCATTTATTTCAACAAAGTAACTGTATTCTGAATACCACCTTTTTAAACGGTAACTGTAACGGAATACAGTTACTCATATTTTGTATTTTAAATACGTAACGGCGGTACATGTATTCCGTTACTCCCCAACACTGTGTATGTGTGTGTGTGTCTCGACCTCACACGAACTCTGTCTTGTGAGAAGAGAGGCCAATTCTCATGTGCATAATAACCTAACTAAAACTATATATATGTAATAGGTTGAACAAATGTTTTAATCAGGAACCACTACTAAAAGCTTAATCAAAAGATATAAATGAATAAAAGATAATAATGAATAACCTGGTTATTCAAATAGCATCATCCAAACAGCTCCTCAAAATAACTTGCACTTAGACTCTGCTTTAGTTTCCCTTTCTGCAAAGCATGCAGTTTCCTGTCTATTTTGGCACAGAGTCTACTCAGAGTTAGGCCTTTCTTTTATAATGCAATGTAATCTGCATATAAACATTTAAGATTATAAAAAGCATTCAACAGTTTAAAGTGGTTATAACTGGACCTGTAATAAAGGTTAACATGATACCAGTATGTTTAAACATCTGAATGCAATATCAATACATTTAAAATTATGTGATCTCCACACTATCGTTATGTTTTGTTTTTTAGCCATTCACAGGTCAACTTACTGGAATGTTTCAGATCATTGTCCTGCTGCCTGATGCTCTTAAGCTTCAGGGCATTAACTGATGTCCGGATGTTCTCCTTCAGGATGTTTTGTTAGAGGGCAGAGGTCATGGTTCAGTTACAGCAAGTCATCCTGAATGAAAGCAGTCCCCACCATCACACCACCACCATGTCTGACTGTTGCTGTGATGTTCTCTTTATGAAATGCTGTTAGTTTGATGCAGATGTAACGGGACTCAAACCTGTGTTCTTCTGTGACCTCCTGGATGAGTCATCGATCTTCTCTTGAACTAATCTGTTTCTGAGGTTTCTCCATGTGTGGATAAAGGTCCTCACTGTGACTCACTGGAGTCCCAAAGCCATAGAAATGTCTCTGTAAGCCTTTCCACACTGACAGACATCACTGACTTTGTTTCTCGGCTGTTTCTTTAGATCGTGTCATGATGTGCTGCTGTTTGAGATTCACTCTGTCTATTTAAGCGATTTCTTGATTCAGCCGGTCTGTCAGGGGATGTGGCAGTGAAGTGTGGTTCATCACAGTTAATTCAGAATATTTCACACAGGACCAGCTAGCTTTGGATAGCTTTTTTCTTTAATAAATGAAAATAAATGAAATCCACTGTTCTCTCAGAATAGCAAAAAAAAAATACATTATAACAATTAAATATGATTAAGTGGAACATCATGTTCATTATAATAAAAAGGTTTTTCAAAACAATTTCCCACCATAAATCTCAAAAAGTCTTCCTATCTCTCTCTCTCTCGCTGTCTCAGTTCCCCAGGTGGAGGTAGATTCAGGGGTGGAGTCAGTCCAGCTGCTTTGCAAAGCCGCAGTTCACCTGCCCAAAGATGTTAAAGTGGAGTGGAAGGATAATTGCTACTACAAAAGAAAGGTCCACGTGTATGAGAACGGCTCTGACCAGCCTGAAAAACAGGATCAGGTTTACAGAGACCGAACGAAGATGAATGAAGACCTGCTGAAAACTGGAGACCTCAGTCTGACCCTGAAACAGCCCACAGAGAGAGACAACAGGACCTACACCTGCACCGTCTACAGCAGGTGGAAAAGGATTCTGATGGAGAGAAAGGTGCAGCTGAAAGTCAGAGGTCAGTGCTGTAGATACAGGTCAAAGGTCAGAGGTCATGCAGGAGTTTATTCTCTAAAAGCTTTTAGTTTGAATCTATTTTCAGTTCATTCAAATAAAATAAATTCTTTGATGTTTTGATCTAAAAGCCAAAAATGTCAGGCGGAGCAACTGTGTGTTTAAATGAACTAAGAAGGCCATTAAAATGATCCTAACTTCAAAATAAAAGCCTCTGGCATGATGTGAGTTTGGATCAAATCAATAGTTTTGTTAGTTTAGTCCAAATCAGTGTAAATGTATAAATATCAATAGTTTTAAAGCTGCTGAGATCATTCAAACACTTTGATCCAGTCATTTGGATGTTGTCACATGTCAGGGTGGAGCAGCCATAAATACGAGGCTTTTATTGTGAAAATGCTGAGTGTGATGATCCAGAGGAGCCCATGGGGTGTTTGTGGCTGGATGCAAAGGTTTGTAGCTCTCCTTGTAAAGAGAAACAGCTTGAAGCTACAGAGGAGCGTCTGCAGAAGAAGACAGGGGAAAGAGGAAGAAGCTGAGGCCGCTGGAGAAAAGACAGGAAAAGGAAATCAGCTTCATTTGTTCATCAAATAATGATTTCAGATTATTAAAAAGAAACCACAGCTCCCAGAATCTTAGTGAATATAAATGGTTATAAACTAATGGAAGAAGAAGCATTAAAATACAAAGGAGGAGTTCTGGAGGAGGTTTTGTAACTCATTGTGGAGAAACTGAAAGTTTCCAAACTAGGAATCCAAACTATCAGCACCAGGAAAAGATCAGGTTTGTTATATCAGGATAAATCGTCACTAAAAACACTTTATTTGAATCATATAACAGAGTTTGGGAGCGTGGGAAACTTTAACAGAGCAGATAAAACTAAAACAATGTTTTTTACAAGGAAAAGAGATTAAATCTCATCCTTTTATCTCTGTTTGATGAAGGGATGTGAGAAGAATCAGAAAACACCCGGAGTTAAACTATCTGAGTTAGACTTTAGTCAGACAGTGTTGGTTCGGGATGGGAATCGAGAAACGATCCTTGTTCGGTTCTTTCACTCTCACTACGATCAGCTGATTTCAGTTCATGTGTCAGAGGAAAATAGTGGCAGAGTCTCCACTTACTTTTATTTATTTAAATACCTCCAACATACACAAACATTTGACCACCCAGCATGTAATTTATTTGCATGAATGTCTTTGATATGCTGCTTTGAGATGGTGATGAATCTCAGAGTGGAGCCAATGAGAATCGATAAGAAATCAAATCAATAAATTGTTTTCAATTCTCATCCCTCGGTTTGATATTATTGACAAAGAAGAACAGGGAGAGAGCTTTGACTTTAAACTCACACACAGAACAAACACTGATCACACAGTTATGTTCAAATCTGTACAGATGCATCAAAACACAGCATTCATTGTTAAAGCAGGAAAATGATCAATGATGGTATCAGTGTACACAGGAGAGATGGCTGGAAACATTTAGATGAGTCATGTGATCAGACTCGGGTTCATCTTTGGTCAGTTTACAGCACAGGTGTTCAGACAGGAAACTGTCAGAAATATCAAGGAGACTGATTGTAAACCTCTGAAACATGGACATTAATCTGGATCTTATTAATATACTGAACAAGAATTCAGAGACATCAGGACATGTTCCATTTTCTAACACACTGGTCGAGCTTACACTTCAGACCCTGAGAGAGACACTTTACCTGGATGTTGTGGGTAAGACAACCTTCTGATTTAGCTGCTTTCATCTGTGTCAGCAGGTCACTGAGCTCTCAGCTTCACAGGATCTTTGACCTTTACAAGTTTGTGAGTCTGTCAGAGAGAGATCTCTAAACGATCTCTGGAGAGCCAAAACACTCCTTCAAACAGTCCCAGACTTTCTTTGATCCAACTTCAGGATGACTGACTTGTGCCATCTTTATTCTTCTCACATGTGGTGCTGAGTCCTGTCTCAGCCACTTAGGACGGAGTTTCACTTCACTGATTCTTTCTGAACGGACGATTTCTGTTCTCAGTCAAACTTTGTGAGACATTAATGAGATCCCCTCGTGCCAAATGTAATATCAGCCACGTGAGCACTTCCATCTAGTGGCTGATGAGTAATGGCATGATTGGAAGACTGTTCCTGTATGCTGTGTGGTGGGTGAGGTGCTGAGTGGGGATAAATCACAGTCTGGTTCTTGAGGTGGTCCTGACCTTGAAATGCTCTCATTCATTCCTCGGTGTGAACAGGCAGCTTCTGCAGGTGTGGTGCTAAAGCTTCATCTGGGTGGAGTCACAGGTGTTAGCTGGTGAACAGCTGAGTCTGTAGGTTCTATATCTGGTGCTGCACTCTCTGCTGGTTGTAGCTGCTGCTCTACACAGTGCTGTGTCCTCTCAGCATCCTCCTCAAACATGGTTTTCTGTTCTGGTTACACACTTTACTGCAAACTGTACAAAATTTAAAACCTGAAAGTGTAAATAAAGATGGAGATGTTGTGATTGTTGCTTTGAGGAGAGTTCATGACTTTCATGACTTTGGACATTGAGGGGAAGATGTTATCAGAACGAGCGTTTAATCGGCTCAAAGCTGAGTGTTTAGAGTCGAGCTCCACGTTTCTTCTCATCAGTTCATTTATTTGCAAACAAGTTTCCTGTACTTACGTGTAATTTGCAGCAACAAGTCAGGTTTCTGCAGGAAACAGTGAAACAAGAACCCTGTACTTGCTGGGCTGTGGGCCGTATCGTGGAGTCTTAATCTGGTTGAACTTCAGGTATTTTATAGGAAAGATGCAAATTGTCTGTGAATCATTTTCAGTATCGTAGCAGCCGAAGTCATTACTGAGTAAGTTCTGCTTCAGTCATTTTCTGCACACTGGACGTTTCACTGTTTCACTGTTCAGCTGTCTTTACATGTTACCTATAAAATGAACACAGTGATAAACACACTGATACTTTGATCCGTACGATCAAACTGTGGAGAGCACAGGCATCATGTGAGCTTATAAACATGGAGACGAGCTGTTCATTCAACTTGAAACAGAAGAACATGAAACAATCCATCAGCATCCACAACAACACTCACACTCAGAACAAGTTTCTTTTCTGTTCACTTTGTAAAATGTCTTTTACTTTGTGAGCAAGAGTCCAAAAACTTGCTCAGACTGTCAGCAGATTTTCACAGAGTCGTCCCAACTAGTAGAAAAGCACCAAAGCTTTCAGCTTCTCCAGTGATCTCCACCTGTGCAGACACACATGGAGGTTTCCAGCACTCATTAATACATGTGGCCTCTTACTGTTAGGACCAATAATTCATTTAGGTTTGATGAACGTCGGCCTGAATCCACCTCCCACCACCAGGAGCTGAATAAGCAGTTATAGATGTAAATAAATCTGCTTCTTTATCATCTGAGACCCAAAAAGTGGAACGTACAGAGCTAAAATCATGTGTTTGATTTTTGGCTTTTACAAACAAGCCATTACTACCACACTTCCTGGCCACTTCATTAGGTCCACCTTGTTAGTAATGGGCTGGAGCCCTTTTTCCTTCAGAGCTGCTTCATTCTTTGTAGTACAGTTTTAACAAGGACACATTTTCACCATGGTAACATGATAGTGTTACACAGTTACTGCACACGTGTCATCTCCACATCATGATGCAAATATCCACTTCCACCACAGCCACAGCTGCTCTATTGGATCCAGACTTGGTGGATTTGAATCCAGTGAAGTGATTTTCATGTTTGAAGAACTGCTTTGAGATGATGTCAGATTTGCTTCTCCTGCTAGAAACATCCACACCAACCAGGTATTTTCACACAGAGCTGCTGCTCACTGGACAGCTTCTCTTCTTTGGACCATTGTCAGTGAACCCTGGAGGAGGCTGTGGTCAAATCCCAGCACATCAGAAGAACCGTGATGCTGCGACTACAGACACAATCATTTTGTCCTCTTTAATGGTTTCGTAGATTCCCAGTAGCTCGACACAAAGGCTGCTTTCAGTGCTCCACATAATATGAACCAGTAAGCAGCTGTGTGGATAGTATATGGTTCAGACTGGGACTGTGGTCAGATAGGACGAAGAGCGCTTTCATTAAAATGACATCATCTGAGTGGAAAATACTCACGTGACTCAGATGTGTAACAGGAAGTGTGGACTGTGATGTCATCAGACAGAAACAGTCATTCAGTAATAAAGTGATTTAATATTCAACAACAGGAAAATAACATCAGACATGTTTGGTTTCATTCAGTGTTGCAGCTTCAGCTCATTAAGGCTAAAGTTCACTTTTTAAACTGTAAACTTAATAAAAGCAAACTGAAAGTATTGTAACATTTAGAACAAACACATGTTTGTATATAAACTGAGCCCAGCAGGAGAAGCTGAACACATCCACAGCTGTGAGGGACACTGGTGCTGTGACTGATTAAACACATCAAACACATCTGTGGACTCAATCTGTCAGTATTATTTGTCATATTTGAAACAGCTTAAAAACAGTGCTGTGTTAGAGCTGTGCTGTCATGTCTGATTGTATTTAAGGTCCAATCATGTACTTGTGTATTTGTAACTAAGCAACCACGTGGGCGGAGCTTCAGCTCTGAACATTTTAGAGCATCAGCTGATAAAAACACTGAGACAGGAAGGATTTGAAGTCTTCTACGCTCTTTATTCTTGCTTGTGCAGAGTTTGTGGCTGCAAAGCGACCGTCAACAACAACTGCTTCCTCTGCTGACAGGAAGTGACATCATCCCACCTGAGGCTTTGATTCAAACAATAAAAGAACTAAACTGCTGAGTAGAGCAAAGATGGGTTTACTAAAACAGAGGATCAGATGTCAGGTCAGGTAATGTCTTCATTTAATCCAGTAACAAACCAAAGGTTCCAGGTTTGAGCTTCTTGAAGTCCTGTTATTAAGTCTGTTCATCATTTTCATCCATTTGATAACTTCTACCAATAACAACCAATTATTTTCAAGCTGAGAGATTTAGTGTGAAAACCAGAAGCAGGAAATGATGCTGTGCAGTATATTTGTGGAAAACAATGATGAGGCTAAAGTCAAGATCACACACACGTAAAAATAAACACAACATTTGTGTGTAAACACAGCAGGTGGAACATTTATTTGATGCTTTAGCTGCTACTTGTGATACTAAATGTTTGCAGTCGTGCTTCATGGTTACTGAACGTAAAACAACACAAACCCTGCTGATTGTTGGTTTGTGTGTTATTTGTGTTGTGTTCAGGTGACTATAGAAAGACTAATGACACAAATATTATGGATGGACACGTTTCCTGGGCTGCTTCAGGTTTTCCATACAAACACTTGATGTTTGGTAGTTCCAGGTCCAACATGGTGCATGGATATATCCAGCGTCCCTCTTCTGCACGTTTGCTGTTCATCAGTCTCAGCCTTCCTCTCTGTCTTTGTCCTGTAGACTCCTCAGCCTGAGCTGTCCCTGTCACCCACTCATTTCCATCCTTTCTATTCTGCTCACTTGTTCAAATCTTCTACTCTGCCACCTCCAGGTCGCCTCCTGTCGTTGTGTCATGTCTCCATCATCACAGCCTCACTAGGCTGTAAAGCTTCATGTTGACTGTAGCTGCTGTCCTCCTGTCACAGATCACAGCTGATACATGTGTGCACCCACTCCATCCTGCTATACTGTCACTTCACCTCTTTGGGACTTTGCTGCTTTGTATGGAGGACTTCATGTCTTTAAACTGATCCACCATCACCACCTCCACTCCTTCATCTTCACTGTCGTGTCTCCAGCTTCTTCACACACACTCTGCTCTTCAGAGCATACCTCCACCTGTCCAGGCTCTCTTCCACCCACCTGCTTCCTGCTCTCACTACAGATCACAATGTCCTCAGCAAACAGAGCTGCTGAGACTCCTGCCTGAGCTCATCTGCCAGCCTGTCCATCAGCACTGCTAACAAGAAGGGCTCAGAGTGGATTTCTGATGTAATCCCAGCCCCAGCAGGAACCCATCTTTCCCTGCTGCTGCAAACCTTCCCACTGTCTCTCTGTCCTCATACATGTACTGCACCAACCATTGTTTGCATGCACACAGAAACAGTGCAGCTCCTCCTGACCTTCTCTGCACATCTGAAGTGCTTGTTCTTGTCATGAAGCTGCTGCTCACACGTCACTCTTCCAGCTTCTCAACACACTCTTTCCATGTCAGCACATTTCCACCTCTATCTGTCATCACACTAACCTGCTGTAATCCTTTCAGCTGGAGCTTCTTTGTAGACACGTCCCTACATTGCAGCCTGATTACAATGCAGACAGTCGGCTACAGTGTGGCTGGATTTCCTTTCTTAGCGTGCTTTGCTATAAAATAGCCAACAAGGCCTCACGTGACATCAGTCAGTGAGAGTTTCACTGCTGCAGCAGCTCTGTTCACTCACACTTATTAATATTAATGCTCATTACAAATGTTACTGCAGCTGATGCACAAATCTTTGTCTGTGTTAATAAAGTTGGATCAGTTCAAACAGTTTGTTGCTCTGCACTTGAAAGCAGCAGTTTTTCTAATGCACCACCTTCATGTTTCCTTCATATTTGAATCCCCCTGTAGATGCTGACAGGTAACCATGTCACACAGAGCTCAAGCCTTTGAATCCAGCTGTGACTGTTGATTTTCTATTGAATGGACTTTTTCAAATCCAGCTGTAGGCCTGTGTTTGTGAGCTCATTAACAGCTGTTTGTTTAGAGAGACGTGGTCCTCACAGGACAGCCACTACAAACATATGATTTTATAGAATATGATGCATTACTGCAGATTCAACACAATAGAAAGGATTTGAAATGAGCTCAGCCTTAAACATGTGCAGCAGTAATATTGATCCACAGACACTGATGGGAACATTTTTCTGCACAATAAGTACTTTGACTTTTCATACTTTATGTACAATTTGCCAGTACTGCAGTTTTGTGTGTAGTGAGGTGTTTTCATGGTGTTTTCTTGGTGCTTTTACTAAAGGAAGGCTTCTATCAAATTCTTCCACATGTTGTCAAACTGAGCTGTGTGATGAAGTGAGTGTGACAGAAACACTCAGACTGTGTTTCTCTGCTTCATCAAGTCAAATCTGGTCCTCAGAGACTGAATAAAGTCCTGTCCCACTAACAGCAGCTCCAACAGTCTGTTCACTGCTTTCTTCCTGTCAGTCTTCATCTTTCTGCTGCGTCTCCTCTTCACACTGACCACTTTCTATCTAACAGTGAGCTCCCAGTGAAGCAGCAGCATTCAGCCTGTTAGAGTCAACACAAATGTCTCCATCCAAGCTCATGTTGTGCTTTGTTGTCCTCTCAGTCCCCCAGGTGGAGGTGGATTCAGGGGTGGAGTCTGTGCAGCTGCCCTTCAACACCACACTTCACCTGCCTGAAGACGCTAAAGTGGAGTGGATGGTCAATGTTGATGATAAGGTCCACGTGTATGAGAACGGCTCTGACCAGCCTGAAGAACAGCACCAGGTTTACAGAGACCGAACGAAGATGAATGAAGACCTGCTGAAAACTGGAGACCTCAGTCTGACCCTGAAACACCCCACAGACTGGGACAACTGGACCTACACCTGCACCGTCTACAGCAGGGAGGGAAACATCCTGCTGAAGAGAAAGGTGGAGCTGAAAGTCAGAGGTCAGTGCTGTAGATACAGGGCAAAGGTCAGAGGTCATGCAGGAGTTTATTCTCTAAAAGCTTTTAGTTTGAATCTATTTTCAGTTCATTCAAATAAAATAAATTCTTTGATGTTTTGATCTAAAAGCCCAAAATGTCAGGCGGAGCAACTGTGTGTTTAAATGAACTAAGAAGAGCATTAAAATGATCCTACCTTCAAAATAAAAGCCTCTGGCATGATGTGAGTTTGGATCAAATCAATAGTTTTGTTAGTTTAGTCCAAATCAGTGTAAATGTATAAATATCAATAGTTTTAAAGCTGCTGAGATCATTCAAACACTTTGATCCAGTCATTTGGATGTTGTCACATGTCAGGGTGGAGCAGCCATAAATACGAGGCTTTTATTGTGAAAATGCTGAGTGTGATGATCCAGAGGAGCCCATGGGGTGTTTGTGGCTGGATGCAAAGGTTTGTAGCTCTCCTTGTAAAGAGAAACAGCTTGAAGCTACAGAGGAGCGTCTGCAGAAGAAGACAGGGGAAAGAGGAAGAAGCTGAGGCCGCTGGAGAAAAGACAGGAAAAGGAAATCAGCTTCATTTGTTGGAGGCCGTTTGTTCATCACACTGAAATATTCCCACTTTAGAGACAGGAAACAAAGTGAAGTGTGGATTGATGTTTGTCTCCATGATTTGGGCCCTGGAGTCATTTCTTCATCTCCCACTTTAAGACATATTAATGTCAGCCTCACACGTCCCACAGTGGACACATTTCTATTTCTAGATGATATTTGGAGGATGGTCATGTGTTTCTCTGCTGTCACAGCTCTTTGTGATATTTGAGCGCAGCTGTAATGTTTGTGTGGTTAAAGCCACCAGACTCCACTGACAAAAACTCTCATTTTAGCCGGAGAACACGGGGCTGCTGTGGGACTTTGTGTTTGCAAAGGTTTCTATTGGAGGCATGTTTGCCTTTATTATATAGGTGCAGAGAGTAGACAGGAAAGTGGGGAGAGAGTGAGGGACACACAGGCACCTGTAGTAAGCCCCGCCTTCAGCCCACCTGCTCAGCCAGGTGAGCTATAGCGCTGCTTTAACATGTTGGTGTGATTGAGAGTGAATGAAAGTGAGTGATGGAGGCAGCAGGAAACTAACAGGCTGTTTGTTCTGAGAGGTCACATGACTGTTGTTCTCAGCAGAGTCTGATGATTTGATGAGACCATGAGAGCGGCTTCAGTTCCTCATCAGAAAGAGTCTGACAGAAGCTCCTCCCTCTGTACCCCAGTAGACTTCTATTAGACTGCTCCAGATTCCTGAGAGTTCACACAGAAAACTTTACAAACAGCCAAAGAAAAACTATTGAAAAGCTTCAAGATCACAAAGAGCTCTTTCACAGCACATATGAGCCATTAAGAAGTGCACATTTGTGTTTCCCACAGTCCATCATCCAATAATATCAAAGGACAAACTGTGAGGTAAAAAGCCTTCAGCTCTTTTTGAAGGAAGCAAAAAGACTTTGGTCCTGAGAGATGGTTCAAAACACAACTCAGACCTACCAAAGTATTATTTGTGCCAAACACATGAAGCCTTCAACTTTGTATGTGTCCAGTCAGTGTGGCAATAGAAGTCACTGTGAGGATTTTCAATGTGCTGTCAAAGAGCATCCAAACAATCAGGTGAGGATGAAGAGAATTAGTGTGGATGGACAGAAAATCCATATCCAGTGTGATTTAGGAGCAGCTCATATATAATGAGTGAAATGAAAGAAGAGCACAAACAGGAAGAACATGAGTGAGCAGACATTTTGGAGCTGCTGATCCACACAGGGCTGGATGGAAGGAGTGGGAGTCCATGATGGCTCAAAGTCTCTGATCTAACTGTTCCTGAGCCTCTCCCCCTGCCTCCTCTTTGGATCTTCTCCTCCTCTTCTTCCTTATCTGCCTCCTCCACCACTGCTCTCTCCTCCCTCATCTCCTCCTCAGCTGAACTGAAGTCAGGGCTGTAACATGAGGAAACGTGCAGAAATGACTGAGTCAGCATGTTGTTGAAGTGAGTTGAGTGATGGTGAGCAGATTAGATGTGCGAGCCTCCCTGTAGAGAAAAGCAGATCTTCTCCAGAGTTTCCCACCTCATGTTTTCCTGTGTCACAGCTGATTGTCACATCCTGGCTGTCACTAAATGAGTGGTCCAAAGGTGGAAGGAGGAGCACAGTTAGATTGTTCACCTCCTAACCTGTGAAATCAATCAGCTGAATGAAAAACACTGTGATCCTATGAGCTGCTATCAGGGCTGCTCCATTCTCAGGATTCTCATCTGGATGACTGAAGCAGATTATTGATGAAGTCAGCAAACAGCTTTCAAAATGGCTCTTTTTCCAGGGGAACTCCCTGAAATGTAAATCTCATTGGAATGAAGAAGAAGTCCAAAGGCGTGGTTAGGCCCAGACTTGTGGCTGTTTTCAATGTAAAGCCCATGTTGCAGGCAGCTGCTGCTCCTTACTGGCCCACAGCCTCCACTGATGGATGTGTCAGCTCACTTGTACTGTAGCCACGGGGAGAGCGATGGTGAAGCTGACAACCAGAGGTGTAGCGCTATTTGTTGAAGTAGCCCAGCTGTGCCATGGAAGCACAAGTTTCCAGAGATGATTGGACTGTGAGCAGAAATGATCCATGTTGGACTGAATTGAAGAACAGATCATAAAGTCCTCTGTGTGCCCAGCCCGTCTGTCTGAGCATCTTCATCAGTGTGCAGCTGATCTACAGCTAATGTGCTGATTGATGAGCAGCCTGTTCATGGTGATGATGAGAAACAGATTGGATTCAAAGCACAAATGAGTGAAAAAGGAGCAGCAGCCATGATAGAGCGAGTCCTCTGCTGACAGAAATAGTGGAGTGAAGGATTTGTGCAGCGTTTCTCTGTGAAAACAGCTGATTCAGATCAATGAGAGGAGGATGAAGGAGAAGCAGCATGTTTCTGATAGAAGCATCACTGCTGTGCTACAAACTGCTGGGACTGTGTGTGTGTGACGGCTCAGCTGGAGGCAGGATTGGTCCAGAGGAGAGCTGCTTTATTCCAGACTAACTCTTCTAGAAAGCTGACATCTGTGTGGAACAGCTGACCTGCACCATGTGGAAAAGAACAGCAACATGATTCAGCGTCAGATCCCGACACATCCACGGATTCATCCCGTTACAGGAACTGTGCCACACGTGGCCTCTGTTTGTTCTGCATTGATGCTGCAGGGATTTCTTCAAGTCACTATAATATAGTGTCAGATGGACACATGAAGCTAACACGGCACATCTTTGTGAGTCTGCAGCATGTTGACACACATGTCAGTGTTGTACAGATCTGAGAGCAGCACAAACAAACTCCATCAAAGTGATTTGTGCTGTTGCAGAGCTGTGTGACTGCATTTGTCTTCATTATGGACACATTTCTACAAATGGGACTAAACATGTGACCCTCTGCACATCCATGGCTCAACAGTGCACCCATTGGCTGGATGCAGCTTGTATTGTGGCTCCTCCCCCTTAGCTTCAGGTCAGTTTAGCTGTGTTTCCTCCAAATCCCAGAATTCCTGAGGAGCAGGAATATGTGGGGCTGGGCTCTAAACACTCAGGGTGAGGACTGAGTGAAGAGCTACAGGACAAAGTTTCAGCGCTGCGCTCACAGCTTTGAGACGTCCAATCAGCAACTGGTCCTGATAACATCTCCCCTCTCATTCCACATACATGAAGACTGCTAGAAGCAGCTATCAGCCACATCAGGCTCACATCATGCTTGCTATTAAACATGCTGCAGTCTGCAGTAAACTCCCTGCCACAAAGCTTTGAGTCTCCTCCAAATGCACCTGTAACAAGGTCACCTGCAGAAATAACTGTGTCCACGGGCAGAGTCACCAACACTCTGCACCAGAGCTAAACCTGCTTTGGAGCTAAAAAGCTGCTGTCAGGGTTTCCTGCAGAGCTTCAAATGTGGAGACTGAAAGCTGTGGACAGTTTCTGTGGCTGGATTATTTCATATGTGTTTGTTTCACTTTCAAAGGAAAGTGTTGGAATAAATCAGGTGTGTGACGCACACTTTACTGCAGATTGTTCTCAATGTAACACAAAAAGCA
>NC_135169.1:6990000-7035000 GCF_041146795.1 Maylandia zebra | reverse complement strand
AGACGCAGCATTTCCTGTTCCTGAGTGTAAACCTGAGCATTTGAAATGAGCTCCACAGGGAAGCTGTAGGTGACAGAGATGCTCACAGACTCACTGACGTTACAGTCTGTCAGCATCACGCAGTATCACAGACACACGGGAAGATTTAGTGCAAGTGCTGAGAGACACACAGCAGACATGTTGACTGGAAACATGTCAGACTGAAATAAAGCAGAAGCACATGTTAGCACATGCTAATATGATGTGGATGTGTTTAGTGTGGGAGCAGGACTCACCTGAGACACACCTGTGTGGATGCTGCTGCTTCCTGCTCTGCTCTTTCTGCTGATTCAGCGTCTTCATCACGTCTGAGGCTCTGTCACAGTTTGTTTGTTAACATCATCATGGACACAACACAAGCACATCTATGTGACATTTCCTATGGTTGTGATTGATGTGGATGTAGAACATGTCACTATCTCATTGTTTAATAAAGTAAATGTTCCATTAGAAACACAGACAGTAGAATTATAAACAGAGTTTGAAACACGAGACATTTGATGGAAGTTTGACCTCATTTGACCTTGAAAAAGAGCTCAGAGCTCCAAAATGGCTCTAAAGAGCATTATTATCACTTTGACCTTCAGATCCATCTGTTGACCTTGAAGTGAGGTCAGAGGTCAGATGTGAGCTGATATCTTCATGTGCTCCTTTCTACATGTTGATGATCCACAGCACACTTGTTCCAATCCTGCTTTCTAAGTTTGAGGCTTTTCTCAGTTTCCATCAATAAATCATGAAGTCGACCTTGAAGACTTGGGTGGATGTGAGCCAGATGTGAACAGATGTTTAACACGAGCCCGCTCTACACCCCTACAAAGTTTGATCAGAGTTCATTCACAACTATTCGAGCTGTCGTGTTCACACACAGAACGACACGCACACACACGCTACCACAAACATAACCTGTGTTTTCAAGGTGAGCTAAAGCTCCAGGTGTCACATCAAACACTCACAGGGAAAACACCAATCACAGCACGCACACATATACTGAACATGACAGAGAGAGTTATTAGAGACCAGCTTTTATCACATTTATTCTTCCTCAAAGTTCCAACAGAGCCGAACAACCCAGAGGGAAATGTCCGGGTCCTCCCAGCAGCCAGTGAGCTTCTGTAGAGAGGACACGTGAATAAAGCCGCAGTGATCCACAAACACAAACAGCTCTTTGCTGCCTTTGACTCCTTACTTGATGCAACAGCTGATGCTGTCAAACAAAAACAAACTTCATGTTGACCATCAAACTGATCTTTATTGTCTTTCTTGCAGAAAGTTTCATTATTTCATGGGCAGCTGAAAGAAGTAAGAAGTGCAGAATATGACAGGAAATAAGTGGAAGAACAAAATCTTCATTTCCTCCAAGTCTTCTGGGCCTGGATGTGATGGAAACACTCACTGAGTCCACTGCTGTGCTCATCACTGAAGCTCATAATGCAGCAGGTAGTATTGCACATTTGCAGGACTGAAACATGTTGGAAACCTTGGAGGATTTCCTGCTTCTTCTCCAGGTCATTGAAGCAAACTGCTGGGCCTGAGCGGGCAGTTTCCCATCGAGTGTCCAAAAACTCTTTAACATGGTGGAGATTTCATAGCCACGCTGTAACCACGCTGTAAGAACACGAGGATGATCCACCGTCACCGTTCTCATAGGGGGGTGGTCTGATTGGTGGAGTTTCTCTGTTGTTGTCGAGTCTTTACTTTACAGTAGAAACTCCTGCAGGTGACTGTTGTTGTCATTTGCTGCTGTAGAAATAAAACTGAAGGAGTTTTGCAGGTAGAAGATATTTGATTTACAGCTTCTCACACACGAGACCAGGCCTGCAGCTATCCATTATTTTAGTGTGTAAACAGGCTCCGCCTCCACGTTAAACTGTGACATCATCATCACTGCTGCTGTTATCAGTGTTTGTGTTTAACACTGGAGGCTGTGTGGGCTTAATGTGCTCAGACTTTTATTCACACGCTGCTCATGAACACGTTTCTATTGGAGGTCTGTGAAACATGGAAGCAAAGAATTTTATAATCGAATTATTGGAATCACTCGATGAATCGTTGCAGCTCTACATGAGACACTTTCTTTAAAAACCATCAGACTGCTTTCATACATGTTAACGCTTAAATACAGAAAACTTCAGCCTGATTTTCCCGACGTATGAAACTATGTTCAAATCCAGATGAACTTTTTTACAAAGAGCCTGTTTCTGTTAATATCACATCAAAAGTCTGTGATGGTGTTCGGTCTCGTGTTCCCAGCATTAACCTGTGAAATGTTCATATTTATGTACCAGTTAAAGGTAAAACATGTTTTCTAATAAACTGTGTTTGTAAGATCTGCTGGTTGTAAGAAGAAGTGTGTAAATGTCCCCAGTGGCTGCTGTGGTTTACATGGTGAGATAACATGTGAGAAATAATTCAGATACTGAGGCTACAAACTGTTAGTTTGTGCTGCTGTGGAGACGGATAAAGAACATGTGATGATGATAAAACTAAGAGCTGAACTCCCCCAGCTAACATTATCTGGGCTGAACCATTAAAATAGGTGGGGCACTTCCTTTAGGGAGTATAATAGACATTACAAACCTCCATGTGTCCACACATCAACTGTCACTGCAGCCTCAGAGTCTGCAGAGTTATTTGTCTGCACTGAAAAATGAAACTCCTGGGTGAACAAAGGCCAAAATAACAAACAAAACAAGCTAAGTCAGGAGAGGAGGTGTTGTCTAAAACCCTATGTGAAACAAAAACCAAAGACAAACGCTACACTCCCTCACTGAAATAAACAGGAGAAAACAGTACAAGGAAAAAACAATAAGGCAGCTCACTAGTGATGGGCAGATGAAGCTTCATGAAGCACTGAAGCTTTTCATCCAATTGGTTCACTCCAGTGCAAAGCTTCATGAAGCTTCATTTGCTCTAGCAGGACACCTACTGGACGTAAAAATAGTAGTTGGCATGAATTTGAAGAGTGTGGCCTTTTGCACACAGCCTGTAAATGTCAACAACAAAAGGAGTGTGTAAAACATGTATATTGTAGTGATGGCAGTATACTGTGTATATTTATACTGGCAGTATGGGAAATGATTATTTGGAAATGCTTGAAATGGAAACGATCATTTACTGTGAGGTGAGGTGTGGTTGGGGTGTGGACAGTGGTTGTGCTTTTGTAACGTTGAGGTATGGACAGCTACACACTGAGGCTTTGAGCCTCAGTCCTGCCTGTTCACATTTTATTCTGTAAAAACTAAATTTTCACTGCTTTTACGACCTTTTTAGTGGGGAGAACATAGCTAGGATTTAATGATTTAACAAATCTTTTGAATCCTTTGTCCTCCACAATGCTAAATGGCTGTGAGTCCTCAATCACCATGGTAACCAGGTCTTCATCTATTTGAGATTGTTCTCCTGAGGAAAGACAATAAAGACAAAGCACAAATATAAATATCACGCGTAACTTATAACAGTTGTATAATATTGTTATATCATTTAGTAACATTACTGCATGCTGTATTATCATTGCATTTGATGGCTCACCTGGTCTTGCTCCACAATCGGTGTTCCCCTTATTCTCATGCAAAGCTCTGTAGTGCCTAAGCATGGATGAGGTGTTGTTGTTATATCCCAGCTCCCTGGCACATAGCAAACACTTCACCTTGTACAAAAGTACAGACAGCTTAACATAGGTTTTATTGCACCATCAGTATCATGAAAATACATCTTCTGTAGAAATTTACATACCTTGTTGGGAGGAATAAGATCAAAATGTTCCCACACAGGGGAGGACATCCTCCTCTTCTTAGCTGGCTCCATTCTCTCCTGACTTTCTCTCCTCACTCTCATAAACCTCCAAACGGTCTCCAAACTCTCACTAACCGCAACTCTCCATCAAACACCCACATTTTTGATTGAAGTCTGAGGGGTTTATATCGCTGTCATAGCTCGCGGCAAAGTTCGAACCACTTCACGAACCAGACACGTGGTACAGCCGGGCAGCGAGGCTTCGGACGTCATCATTTTCAGCTCCTCCCATAAATGAAGCAAGCCTCGATACGCGCATCGTGGAAACGCCCCCTCCATTACTCGACACAAGCTTCGAAGCCTCGATACAGAACATCACATCACTACAGCTCACCCCTTCTGTTCCAGTGCTATTTACAATGAAAACTAATGTACACACTATATACAAAGCTCGGTGAGTCACGAGAATCTCAAACACGAAGGTTACAGGTTTTGAAAGCCAGGGTCAGGTCTACTGCTGCTGTCAGTGGCTGCCCCGGCACAACTGCTGGTGAGGGATTTTGAAAAGAGCCACATGATCAGGAACCAATGAGCCGCCGCCAGCTCTCCAATCGGGAAGGACCTGTGGAGTCTTAAAGACAGCTTCCTGACAGCTTCATCCATCAGGCTGTCAGGAAGCTTAACTCCCTCCCGATTCTGCCCCCCTCTCCCCTCTTCTCCACCACGGTCTCACTGAACTCTGTCACACACACACACACACTCACTCTCTGACGCACTCACTGGCCTGCTCCAGTCACTTTGTGGAGCATTGGACTGCCATTACCTCATAAGACTCTGTTGTTACACTATCTCTTACCGTATACTACTTAATCTCCATTTGCACTATTTGCCTATTTTGCACCACTATGCCTCCTTACTTGAATATTGTATATTGTATATTGTATATTGCATAGCTTTTTTTGTTATACGTAAAATTGTATTGTATTTATTTAAATTTTTACTTTTTAATTATTTTATTTGCATTTTTCTAATCACTAGGGTTTGAGAGTAACGCAATTTCTATTCTCTGTATGTCCTGTACATGTGGCAGAATTGACAAATAAAGTTGACTTGACTTGACTTGACACAGCACAACAAAAGTACACAGCTGGCCCAGGGCCATAACAACAGTTCAGTATATAGAGACACGAGACGATGAGGCTCCAGTTCCATTCAGTGCAAAAGAACAACAATAAAAATGGGAAGAATAAGAATAATAAGAATAAATATACACTTGAGACTGAGGTGAGGAGACTCTGGAACAATGATGGCTTGTAGATGTTTTGCTGATGTGAGTGAAGTTGGCCCCCCCACCTTCTTCAAATCCAACAAAAGTGGTATCAAACGTTTGTGCTACGTTTGTGCTGGTTTGTGCTGCAAAAATTTTCGTTTGTGCTGCTATCATTTTAAAGATATTAATAAAAATTTCTAGAGGTCATCAGAGGTCAACCAGCCCCCCCACATTAATTAAATCCAACAAAATGGGTGTCAATCAACTGTGCTACGTTTGTGCTGGTTTGTGCTGCTAAAACTGTCGTTTGTGCTGCTTCTGTTTTAAAGATATTAATGAAAATGTAAAGGTCAAAAGGTCAATCAGCCCCCCCACATTACCCAAATCCAACAAAATTGATGTCAAACGTTTGTGCTACGTTTGTGCTGCAAAAATTTTCATTTGTGCTGCTATCATTTTAAAGATATTAATAGAAATTTCTAGAGGTCATCAAAGGTCAACCAGCCCCCCCATATTAATGGAAATGTTTGTTTGTGCTGCTAACATTTTAAAATTTTTAATAAAATAACGTCTTGATGCGTGCTTAATCATCCAGGTAAGTAAATCCCAAAAGGTTGATTCTGTTCATCTGGACATTTTCAGTTGGAGAAACGTTTCGTCACTCATCCAAGTGACTTCTTCAGTCTCAGCTGACTGCAGGTTTCCCCAACCTTACAAACACACGTGAGTGAAGTTGGCCCCCCTACCTTCTTCAAATCGAACAAAATTGATGTCAAACATTTGTCCTGCAAATTATTTTGTTTTTGCAGGTTATGTTTCCCTAATTTTATAAACAGTACATGTACAGTGAGAGAGAGATGTTACATCTGTCTTCACTTGCATCCCAGTCATAGAAGCGTTGGAGGTCGTTCATAAGAGATTACAGGATCATCCCAGCCTCAGCAACAGGACCACTCTCAGCACTGATCAGTTGTGTTTGCTTTTGGAACTGTGTCTTAATTCCACCTATTTTGCACAAGGGTCAGTACAGGCAGAAATCTAGGTGTGCCATGGGTTCCCACAGGCCCCTGGTCAAAGTCACCAAACCAGTTCGTAAGCAGGTACAGGTGTGGCCAGAAGGGTCCTCAGAGGCACTGCTTTCAGGAATATACAGAAACTGTCACTGCCTACATCCCAAAATGCATCGATGATGTCACAGAGACCAGGACTATCACTGTCCGGGCCAATCAGAAACCATGGCTCACAGGTCAGGTTTAAATGCTCCTAAGGTTGAAAAATGCAGCCTTCAGAGCCGGGAATTAGGTGAGTCTAAGAACAGCAAGGGCAAACCTGTCACGTGACATCAGCTACAGCAAAGCTTCAGCGACAGCAGAGATACTTGGAGGCAGTGGCAAGGAATACAAACCATCACAGACTACAAGCCCACTCTACAGACCGTGGTGACACAATCCCCAGACAGTGTGTGGAGATCCCTTGCCAAAATCAGTACACGCAAAGCTCCAGGTCCTGATAACATCCTTGGACAAGCACTGACGGACTATGCTGTGGAACTCACAAATGTCTTCACAGACATCTTTAACACATCACTAGGGTCAGGCCGTCGTTCCCACATGCCTCAAAGCCTCCACCATCATTACTGAACCCAAGAAGTCATCTATCTCCTGCTTTAAGGACTACCGTCCTGTCAAACTCACCTCCATCATTATTAAGTTAAGTGCTTTGAACGGTTAGTCATGCATCCAATCAAATTATCGCTTTCCCCCAACCTGGATCCATTTCAGTTCGCATATCGGTCAAAACGCTCAACTGATGATGGAATTTCAACTGCCCCTCACTCAGCCCTCACACATCTGAACACCAGAGACTCATATGTCAGAATGCTGTTCATAGACTTCAGTTCAGCATTCAACACCATCATTCCCCAGCAACTCATTCACAAACTGGATCTGCTGGGGATCAGCACCTTGCTGTATAACGGGCTGCTAGATTTCTTGACAGGAAGACAGCAGACAGTACGGGTCGACAGCAACACCTCCAGCCCAAGAACACGGAATACGGGGGCTCCCCAAGGATGTGTGTTGAGCTCCCTTCTCTTCACTCTGCTGACCCACGACGAGATCTACTACAGGGGTGAAGTTAACCATCTGCCAGAGTGGTACAGCAGCAACAACCTGTCCCTGAATGTGGAGAAGACCAACAGCGACTCTACTTCCTCTGCAAACTGAGAAGCACAAGAGATTCAACCCCCATTATGAGCACCTTTTACAGAGGCACAGTTGAGAGTATCCTCACCAGCTGCATCACTGTGTGGTATGACTCCTGCATTGGGTTCTGCAGGAAAAAATGACAACGGGTAGTGAGAACAGCCGAGAGCATTGTGGGGACCTCTCTTGCCTCCCTCCCCAGGAGATCTACTGCACCTGCCTCATCTGGAAGGTCCTCTCCATTACAGGTGACTCCACTGGGGCTGGTTGACCTCTAGAAACTTTTGTTAATATCTTTAAAATGATAGCAGCACAAATGAAAATTTTTGCAGCACAAACCAGCACAAACGTAGCACAAACGTTTGACATCAATTTAGTTTGATTTGATTAATGTGGGGGGGCTGGTTGACCTCTGATGACCTCTAGAAATTTTTATTAATATCTTTAAAATGATAGCAGCACAAACAAAAATTTTTGCAGCACAAACCAGCACAAACGTAGCACAAACGTTTGATACCACTTTTGTTGGATTTGAAGAAGGTGGGGGGGCCAACTTCACTCACATGTTTTGCTGCTGTGGCTCAGGGACTTGGGAAGTTCACACTCTCCAGCTTCATCTGACCCACTATCTCCTGATTGCCACCACACCTCCCCAGGTTCTTCCTCACTGCATCCAACCAGCCTTCTAGCCTTTTTGCTCTTATCATGTGTGATGGAGATGATGCTGCCCAGCCTGATGGAGGCACCACTTTACAGTTCAGCAGAGTCCAGTGGATGGTGCTGCCTCCACCGACTCAACCTCCAGCTCAGCCGCCCTCTGCTGGTCCCTTATAGTGCAGTGTTCCTGGAATACTGTTTTGCTCTCACTGACCTCCTCCTGAGCCTCCTAAGGGTCTCCACCTCCACTGCTGACGGTGTGCTACACCTCTGGAGAGGCCTCACCTCCACTGCTGAGACTGAACTCAGCTTTCTAAAAAATGTGTTTAATTACAGTTAATTCATGAGTTAATAAAGAGGAGCAGTTACAGAATGATCACAGCATCTCCCGTGTTTCCTACCTCGCTGCACAGCTCACATCTTTGTGTCTTCTTTGTTTCCATCAACACAGACATTAACCCACAAAGTCTGACACTGTAGCTTCATGACCAGCAGGAAGATGATGACCATGCTGTGTTGTCTGTTTGTTGTACTGGAGATTAGAGATGCAGAAGATAAAGAAGGTGCTGAGTTTGTCAATGGATGATACAGTGGTGGCAAAGTCTTTGCCTGATTTCCTGAGTTTTGCACATTTGCCACTCTTACATGTTTCACATCACAAAACAAATTTTTATAAAAGATGATTTCATTGATTAAGAGAGAAAAGTCATCCAAGCCTGGTGCTGTGTAAAAAAGTAACTGTCCATCTTGTTAAATCATGAATTAACTGTGATTAACACTTTCTTTAGAAAGCTGAGTTGACCTGCTGAATCAACAATTCACTTCAACAGAAGCCGACTGACAAACTGAAGCAGACTAACAGATCTCAGAAAGCAACACATCATGCTGCTGTCACAGTCCTGGGTCTGTGGGCCAGTCTGTGTAATTCTGGTTTAACTTATATTCTTTGATTTGTTGTTTTTCATGGTTTTGGTTCCCTTTGTTTTCTGCTTGTGTTATATTTATATTTCCTAGTCTGTAGGTTTCTGTCTCTGTGCCCTTCCTGTGCTCATGTTTCTCGTTTTAGTTACTCTTGTCTCTGTGCTCCATGTTCCCTCTCTGTCTCCCCTCAGTCTGTCATGTCTCCATGTCACAGTGTCAAATCTGCACCCTTGTGAATGTCTCGTATTTCCTGTTTTATTTTGACAGTTCCTAGTCCTGTGTTCAGTGTTTTCAGTTTTGCTTTACATGACAGCCATGATCTAAAGAAACTTGAGAAACAAAGTCACTGACATCTGTCAGTTTGGAAAGGGTTACAAAGTCATATCTAAGGCTTTGGCACCAGTAAACCACAAGTTTCAATGAAGGTCAGAGTTCATGATTCAACAATAAGATAGAGACTGGGCAATCATGGAAGAGTTCAAGGAGAAAACCACTGCTGATCAAAAAGAACAAAAAGGCTCGTCTCACATTTGCCAAAATATCTTGACTGACGAGACTAAAGCTGAACTTTGTGGAAGGTGTGTGTCCCATTACATCTGGTGTAAAAGTAACAGCATCTCAGAAAATGAACAGTAAAACTTGGTGGTGGCAGAGTGATGGTCTGGGGCTGTTTTGGTGCCTCAGGACCTGAAAGACTTGCTGTGGTAAACAGAACCATGAATTCTGCCGTCTACCAAAACATCCTGAAGGAGAACGTCCGGCCATCAGTTCATGACATCAAGCTGAAGACCACTTGGGCTCTGCAGTAGGACAATGATCCAAACACAGCAGCAAGTCCACCTTAACAAAAACAAAAAGAAGACTTTGGAGTGGCCGAGTCAAAGTCCTGACCTGAATACAACTGAAATGGTGTGGGGGGACCTTAAAAAGGTGGTTTATCCCTGAAAAGCCTCCAATTCTATAATCATGAGTGGGCCAAAAGAAAAAAAACAAAAACAAAATTTAATTTTAAATTTGTTCGTCTGTTTCTCTGTTTAGAAGTCACACTAGCACAGTCACAGGTGGGATGACATCAGAGGCTAGTGCGTCGTAACTGCTCACTTTTTTAGTTAGTTCCTCAAAGGGGGCGAGGATGGCAACAGTCGTCTCCATAAGAGCCCATTGGTGAGCGGTGAGATAGTCAGGGAGTTCGTGCTCGGACACCCCAGCACTCGCTTTTTCTCAATGAGGGACTGGAGCTTGTAATACGTACTGTTCCAGCGCGTCTGTACGTCCTGCTGCAGTCTCTTTATTGGCTGGTTGAGCTGTCCCTGAATGTCCTCGAGGTGGGAGTAGGCTAAGGCGGAATATTTAAAATACCCAACTATTTTCCGCCCCCCTGCTATAGCATCAGCTATGCTCCTCTGTGCTAATAAGCCCTTGTGAAGAGCCAGTTGGAGCGTGTGCGCGACATATGGGAGCCCTGCGTCATTCATGGCTTTAATCATGTTTTTGGCATTGTCACAAAGCACAACATGCACTGATGTTTTAGGTATACCCCATGTCTGGAGCATTTCCTCAAACACATGCGCTATAGCCTGGCTGGTGTGCGAACCGCGGAATTGTTTGGCATGTAATGGCTCGTTGCGACGTGAAACTCGTCTATCCACTGGGAGGTTAGGCTAATCAGCGACACGGGGCTAACACTGCTTGTCCAAATATCCGTGGTGAAACTAAACGCAGAGGAGGCTTGCAGTAGGCTGTGGATATGTTTTTTCACGGACTCGTGTAGTTTAGGCAGCTCCGTGTCAGTCATGTAGTCGCAGCTTGGGACATCATATCTGGGCTCCAGAACATGGAGGAGACGCAGGAATCCAACATTTTCTACCTCCGAGAGTGGCTGGTCACTCAATGCAATGTACTCAATAATTGCCTGTGTTATTTTCACAGCACGTGGATTGTCTCTGGACATTTTCTCTCGTCTTGCAAGAGTTTGCTGCAGCGTGGGTTGTGTTGGTTTAGAAGCGTGGCTAAACTCCTTGTATTCATTGTCGTGTTGGGATTTTAGGTGCTTGATTAAATTGCTTGTGTTAAATGCGCTACCTTTTGAGCCTCCTCTGGACAATTTCGCTGAGCACAATTTGCAGTCCGCCTTTGTTTTGTCGTCTTCATTCACTTTGAAATAGTTCCACACGGCTGACATGTCTCGCCTCCCCTTCTCCCCCGCTCTGAGCTGCAGCCGGGGCCTGGGGGCGGGCACTCGGCGCCTGTGATTAACCCCTTACACGCCACTCAAACAAAAACATTTCTCAGACCGTGGTATCGGTCCCCGGTATCGGGGGACTCTTAACGAGTACGAGTACTTTAGAAAATGTGGTATCGGTGCATCCCTAGCCACGGTTCTGGGTTCTTTTGTGACCTCCTGGATGAGTCGTTGCTGCACTCTTGGAGTAATTTTGGTAGGCTGGTCACTCCTGGGAACTTCACCACCGTTCCAAGTTTTCTTCATTTGTGTTTAATGGCTCTCACTGTGATTCTCTGGAATCCCAAAACCTTGGATATGGTTTTTGTGTGATTAACAATTCATGTACAGGTTTTAGAACTCTACAGGTGGTACATCCATGCTCAGGTAAGGCTTTTGAGAACCTATAAGTAAAGTTCACTGAACTGGAAGTAAAATGTGGTTTGATGATGGTTGATGTGCTTTCCAAATGGTTAGAAGTTTTTCCTTCTATTAAAGGAGGTATCCCAGGGGCAGAACTCCAGACTGAGAGTGGATGAGAAGTTTTTTTTCAGAGAACTAGCGGGAAGCGGGAACCATTCCAGGCACGGCTGACAACCCAGACAGGGGTTAAGGTCAAGGTTGATGCCGTTTGTGGTCCTGCTAGTCATCACAAGAAGATTTCAGAACCACAGCAATAACTCAGAGGGTTAGAAAGATTGCTGCGTTTGACACTGAGGAAGTCAACCAGGGTGTACGACGTGCTCTGCCCTTTCATCATACAGCTGCGTTGGAACGACAGAGTCAGGGGTGGAAGAGAGGTCTCCTCCAACAAGAGCGTGCCAAACTCCAACTCAGTGACCGCAGAGCAGACTCTGTGCCACCTACAAGGGATCAGCGATGGACCACAGACAACACTTGACTAAACAGTCAGGCCGGTTTTGCCCAAGAGGTTTAGTGTGTTTTTAACTTAAGGTGGTCGTTGGTGTGACGTTTCTCAGCATTTTGCAAATGATACATGACTCTCTGAACATCACAAATTCTTTTAAAGTCCTGATCCTGATTAAAAGTGACTGAAGTAATTACAGTATGCAAGTTTCACAGCTACCTGACTAACAATAACTTAAGATAAGAGATAAGATAAAACTTTATTAATCCCTCGGGAGGGTTCCTCTGGGAAATTCGGTTTCCAATAGCACAGCACCGACAGAAGTTACAGAGCGTGAGCAGAATATTATATATATACACATATATGAATACAGAGACATATATAAATAAAATATACGAAAGGGATAAATAGAATAAATAGGAATAAGAATACAAGGGAATTGCACATTTCAAGTATTGAAGTCTATTGCACCGTTGACTTTTAACAAAAGGTATTGCACAAAGGTATTGCACAGTGAAGTGAAGAGGCACTACAGCTTAGTTGTTCCCCCCTCCTTTGTCCTCCTGTTTCCCCTCCCTCTCCCCTCCAGAGAGGAGTTAAACAGTTTGATGGCGTGTGGGAAAAAGGAGTTTTTAAGTCTGTTAGTTCTTGTCTTGGGGAGAAGCAACCTGTCACTGAACAGACTCTTCTGGTTGTTAATGGCCGTCTGCAGAGGATGCCTGGCATTGTTCATAATGTCCAGCAGTTTTTTTAGTGTCCTTTTCTCTGCCACTGTCACCAGAGTGTCCGGCTTCATGCCGACCACAGAGCTAGCCCTCCTGATCAGTTTCTCCAGCCTGGATGAGTCCTTCTTTGCTGTGCTGCTCCCCCAGCACACCACAGCATAGAAAAGTACTCCAGCAACCACCGACTGGTAAAACATCCTCAGGAGCTTCCTGCAGATGTAAAAAGACCTCAGCCTCCTGAGGAAGTACAGTCGGCTTGTGTACATTTTGTATGGCAGCTAGACTGCTTTTCTAGCATGTCAGTTCTTGATGTGTAAGTGCATTAGATCCTGATTATCCTAGTCAACATAGCGACAACAGTTGTAAGTTGCTTTGACATATGTACAGAACGTTGATACATTGTTTGACACCCTAAAAGTAGGATTTGGGGGTCATTTTACTTCACTGAGGGATTTTATTAGGCTTTTAACATTTTGAGAGCACCCAGAGAATGAAGTCGTTCTTTCAGAGGTAAATGTGATAGAAAACAATCACTCTGTTGTAAATTTAGCTCAGAAGTGTTTGACGTATGGTGGCGGTGCGGAAACACATGGCTACTTCTGGGTTTTACCCCAGACTTTAAGAAGCACTAACATCAAAGTTAGCTCATGTTTTTTTTATTAATTTATCCACAGGTTCAGTCGTATTCACTGTCCTTGATGGTAAACATCTGGATGGGGCAAACAGAACGGCACAAAGGAGTGTGTGTGATGTTTGGTGAGGCATGTTTGCCTTATTCCCTAATAACACTGGGGATGAAGGTTCTTTTACACAAACAGTTACTGAATTGGGAAACATGGTTTGATGATAAAGTGGAGAAACTGTCTCACACTGAAGGGCTTCCTTATCTTAACAACAGGTTCTCATGAATGAACAATTTGAAGTAACTGAGCTTTTTAGCAGATGAATAACTAATGCTGTTTAATATTTTTGTGTGCAATCTCGTATTTTTGTGTGTTTTTCTTTTGTATTATTACTGTTATTTTTTTTAACAAAAAGGCTCAGAGGAAGAGGAGAGGATAGCAGAGTGAGGATGAAAATTAAAGTGTGAATTCTTTTTTCCTGACACTGTAGAAGGATACACATTGTGACATCCCTTTGAGTGTTGATGTTATGTGCAGGAATTGGAGAAGAAATTTCTGTAATTAATGTGAATTGGGGTGATCACAAAGTTTGGAATTGTGGTGACAAATGTCTTTATTCTATGTGTTGATCACATATTTTAACAATATCACTTTGTCACTTAGGATAGCTTCACATCTGCGTCTTATGTTTCCACAGGCCTGTTTCCTGCAGCTGCCACACATTCAGTCAGTAGAAAGCATGGAGGTGATGGAGGAGCTCACAGCAGGTCCCAGCTGAGCCACACTGTCAGTGTTGGCCGGCGGTCACGTGTCAATTCAAACACAATGAGACTAGAATAAAATGTATCCATAAACTGGGAGACTTTATTAAAGAGAGCGCACATTTACACACTAACACAGCAAAGAACCCAACATCCTGCAAAAGAAGCAACCAGGAAAGATGAGTATGAAGAAACTTTTACAAACTCAGCTTTGATTTTAATCTAGAAATAGACAGTTGTGTGTCTGTGCTGGTCGCTGGGATTGTTGTGTTTCTGAGGTTGACTATTACTGAAAGGTGTTTCTGTTTCATCGCTGCTTCACTGTTTGGACGTTTTCATTGTGTTCCTGTCTCAGCTTTATTTCCTGTGACTTGTTTGAGTTTGTGTTGTGAGTTTATTGTGGTGCTGCCTCCTCAGTGTGCGTCTGGATTGTGTTTAGTTATTTCTTGTCTTGTTCATTCGGTGCTGTTTTGATGTTTAATGTTTTACTTTAGTTTGATTTCTCTGACTGTCATAAAACCTTCATCTGTTTCTGATCTGAAGTCAGAGTCCAGAGTTCACAGTGTTTGATTTCATGTGTAGTTAATCATTTCTTCTTCCTGATGGGATCCTTTGTCCTTTATTTCTTTGTCGTTCCTGATTGTAGAGCTGAGATAAACATAAAGCACCACTTCTGTTTCCTTCTTTCATTTGCAGAAGAATGTGTCTGCATGTGTTTCTGAGTAAAGTGTGCAGTGATACAAACAGCCTGGTTTACACGTGAACTTTAATGACAGATTTAGAGCTCAGTGCATGAATCTGAAATAATAACACACATGTACATTTCAGCCTTTGCGCAAACACACAGTTTCACTGAGTTTTGTTGGTCTTTGAAACAATAATGGTCTCTCAGATTAATCACATCCATATATATCAGGCGCTGTTTGTTTCTTAGTGCAGCTGTTTGTGTTGGTGGAGGTCAAAGGTGTGTTTAGTGTCTCCACAAAGAGTCTGAAATCACAGGAGTGTGTGACCTGTGATTAAAAAGGTTCTGGCTCATGTACAGCATGTACAACATGTACAGCACAGAGTGAAGCTTCATGTTGGTGTGTGTGTGCAGTGTGTAGCATCCATGCTAACATAAACTCACTGAAGCACCAAAGCTTCATGTTTCAGTTTTATTGTGTTTGACTCATAAAGTTGCTCCGAGCTGGTTGTAAATGATGGTCATGTGAGTGTAGAGCTTTCTGTGTGTCGCTGGGAACCTGGAGCAGTCACACTACGAGGAGGCTGAACGTCCTCCTCTTTCCTCAGAAGTGATCTGTGGCAGTCTGCCATCATGTTTGACTGCTCACACTAAATGTGACTCACTGAAAGCAAAACTACACGTACACAGGTGTGTGTCAGGTATATTTGATTTTCTGTCAGGGACTGAAACTAACAAATATTTTCAGACACAGGAAGATTTTTGTGTCTTTAAATGATATTTAATCAAGTTTGGATTCACACATTTGTAAAATACTTCATGTTATTTTGTTATTTGTGTCTGGATTGAGGCACAAATGATTTCACACGTTTGTAAATCTTAGTTTGTCCCCGATAAACACATCATACACAGCTGTAACCCAGAAAACACATTATATACTGCGATAAATGCACTGCCCAAGTGGCCCCTCTCCCCACTGCCTTTCAGCAGCAAACAGGTCGTCAGAGGAGGCCGATGCGATGATTAAGTTTAACATTTATATAGCAATATTGCCAAAGAGTGCCAAAGCACTTTAAGCACTTTCTCAGTAACTTATCTTTCTTGTAGAACAGTGCTGCAAATAAAGAACTTTGTGTTCACAAGACTGTTAGTTAATCATTTACAAATCAATATTGTCTGTATGGACAGCAATAAAAAAAAGTGAACATGTAAAACTGCGGTGTTAATCGATGCGATTGAAAAATTTGGGTGCGCCTAAGAACAAAATGGTTTAATTATTTATATAGCACATTTAATTACAACAGGAGCGTTGACCAAAGTGCTGTACAAGAATGCAACATACCCAATAAAATAACAAATAACTCTCATGCTGTATTAAAAGCCAGTAAATAAAAATGTGTTTTAAGATAAGATTTAAAAAGATTGACAGTAGGAGCCTGTTTGATGTATAGGGGTAAATTATTCCACAGCTTAGGTGCTACGACTGCAAATGCTCGATTACCTCTGTGAACCAGCCTCGACCTTGGTACGGCTAAAAGCAAAAGATCACTTGATCTAAGAGATCTAAGGGGGGTATAAGTCTGCAAGAGGTCAGACAAATACCCGGGAGCCTGTCCATTCAGGGCTTTGTAAGTCAACAATAAAATTTTAAAATGAATTCTGAAGCGGACAGGGAGCCAATGAAGAGAGGCGAGCACCGGGGAAATGTGTTCACATCCTTTAGTATGTGTCAGAAGACGAGCTGCAGCATTCTGGACTAACTGCAGCCTTACCAGGCAGGTCGGGCTAACTCCAGCATATAAGGAGTTACAATAGTCCAGCTGGGATATAATAAAAGCATGAATTGCCCGTTCGAAGTTTTTAAAAGATAAAAATGGTCTCACCTTAGATAAAAGCCTCAGTTTGAAGAAGGACCGCTGTACGACTGAGCTAATTTGTTTTTCAAATGTGAAATTGCTGGCAAATATAACCCCCAAATTTTTGGCATGTGATTTGACAAAAGGCTCAAGACTGTGCAGGTTAAAATTAGAGGTGCTGGGATTGGTCCAAAAATTATCACTTCGGTTTTGTTCTCATTGAAGTTAAGGAAGTTAGAGGCTATCCAAGATTTAACTTCACCGAGACACTGAAGTAAGGGTTCTAGTGAGGCAGGACTGTTTAACCTTCAGTTGAAGATAGATCTGAGTATCATCGGCATATGAATGAAAACAAACGTTATATTTTCTAAAAATTAGACCTAGAGGTAGCATATAAATGGAGAATAAAATTGGCCCCAGTATAGATCCCTGGGGAACACCACAAGTAAGGGGAGCTGAGGAAGAGATAAAATAGCCAAAGCTCACAGAGAAGGTCCTGTCAGACTGGTATGACCTGAACCACTCTAATGAGGTGCCCTTTACGCCACAATGCTCCAACCGTGACACTAAGATGCTGTGGTCAACAGAATCAAAGGCAGCGGTCAGATCTAAAAGCAGTCTATAAACCCCGTCATGCTAGCTAGTACGCAGTACGAGTTATTGTAACAGACTGTAAAAAGTCAGCATAACGAAAATAAACTCCACCTAAACTTGGTTTATATCTGATCCAGATAGACTGCGGGTCATAACTTCTTACCTGAAGTTCAGTTCACCGCCTCGGGTCTCTGCTCCACCTGCCTTTCCGTCATCCACCCACCAGCGTGTTGCATCTGCTGGCCTCCACCACTTGCTAATGTTACTGAATCTGTAGAAGCTCCGCAATAGTCACCACCAAACAATTGAGTTCATTTTACACATCTCCCAGCATCTGGCCAATCCACCACCTTTCAGTGTTTATACTGTTACGGAAAAAAAACGAAAAAAAAAACCCATCGGCCCATAAAAACGAAAAATCACCATCGGCCCACCGAGCAAATGCCCGGTATGCCCGATGGCCATCCAGCTATGGTTTTCAGTAATACGAGATCAAACATAACCTAATATAAATGTGATTTATACGGAGCGCCTCTGATGACATGGTACAAAAAATAAATAAATTGTGGCCACGAAATACCATTTCGTGGCCACGAAATAGGTATGACGTGTGCACGAAACGCTAATTTGTGGCCACGAAACACTTGATGATATATATATATCATCCCAGGGCACATTCACTAGAACCTGCGTCAGCCATAGTACGGAGTCCTTGCTGTTGGTGATGTCCTTAAAGTGAGTGTATTATATTTTATATTTATTTTATATTGTTATCCCGCATTTCGGCAGTTATTTATTCAGACCTATCTTTGTTACTATGTTCTAAATGGTATCTGCTGACGTTTCAAACGTTGTATCCTCATGTTGTTACTACACGTTGTTTTGTTGTGCTAATATGTAGCCGTAAACTCATTTTTAACTGTAGGACGAGCGGCGGCCCGGCAGCACACTTTCTGTTAGGTGACGGCTGTGTGCGGACAGGGATAGGACCCAAGGTGCAGACTCCGGAGACAGAACTTAAACCAAAACAGCTTTAATGCTGAACGCAAACATCACATAACTAGAAAAAACTCAAAATAAACTAACACCGGTGGATGGGCAAAACACACAGCAAAATAAACGGTAGATCGCGACACGGACACAGAGAAACACAGGGCTTAAATACACAGAGGGAGCAATCAGGGAATGAATAACAGGAGGGAAACACAGCTGGGGCAAATCAGAACTGACGAGACAAAAGGAAGCGTAAACTGAACACACTGAGATAAGACAGAAACCTTCAAAGTAAAACAGGAAACACATAACACAGACTGAACAAAGACACACAGACAGGCACTACAGAGGGAACAGCGACGTGGGACCAGGGCAGACACAGACACTGACAGGACACGGGGATATAGCTGACAGGGGAGACAGCAACTAAGGATAACACAGAGACATAAACCAAAAGACAGAACTCTAACAAAGAAACCAAAGACTAGAAATTATAAATAATATAATGAACTCAAAACCCCTGGGTCAACGACCCAGGCATCCTAACACTTTCAAAGTAGAGCAAGGCTGAAGGCTACTAATAAACGAGGTATGTTCAACAGAAAACCTTAGTTCTCTGTGTCACGAAGGTGTCTCTCTTTTACTCTGACCACATCACCATGCTAGCTGGTGCAACTAATCTGGTCTGGACAATAATAACAGTTTTAGATGGAAAGCATCTTAAAATTGCCTCTTTTTTTCTGAACATCTCCTTTGAAAGTAGCATCATGTGAGTCACACTTGTTAAGGTAATACATGCTAAATGAGCCGTAGCTTTCAATGCATCACCGGATGAAGCCTTGCAGTTACAGTAGCTCACTGCGGGTATCACGTTGCCAAGGGAACTAATAAAGCATACAGTGATCGGAATGATTTTGTATTGATGCAGGTTGTCATTGCTCATACTGAACTACTTAAACTCCAAGTAGACAATCGCTCCATTCCTCATTACCATAGATAATATCTAAGAAATAAAACAATCATTATCATTTCTTTACAGCTATTTATTAATGACTGACTGACTATATATATATATATATATATATATGTATATATATATATATATATATATACATATATATATATTGTACTATTCTTAGTTAGCATATTGTCTGTCTTGTTAATGTTGGTTAATGTTGGTTTATAATGGAGCACTGTAACAAAAAATAATTTCCCCCAGGGATCAATAAAGTATTCTGATTCTGAATCATTATCAAATTCTGATTTGCCATAGATAAAGGGATTTTATAGGTAGGCTATCATGTAAAAATCTGCTACATAAAATTAATTTCATTTTCATGTGGTTTAGAGGTCAGCTATGGATACTCGGCTGTGAGAATTTTTAACAGAGCGCAAAGTTGAAGAAGATGTGATCAAGAAACTTGAAGATGAGAATGTAAGCCACTGCAGCTGTTGCTGTGTGCGTGCGTGTGTGTCTGTGTGTTTGTTTGTGAACGGAGAGCCGCAATCCACAATTTACTATGCACATTCTAAAAAGATTTATTGAATTTCATATTTTGGTTTAATCAATGACATTAATTAATGACATGATATGTTTAAAGAGTAATTTAAAAAGTAATTTTTGTTCATCTTATGTTGGACAAATGTGTACCACATTACCAAAAGTATCTGTTATCAAAAGTAGATAGCAAAAAACAACTCTAAAATATGCAGTTGTATGTATTCATTGTTTTTTTAATATTGACAATTTTATTAATTTGTTGTTTATATTTTTCAGATTGATGAAACTGTCATTCCCTTAATGACAGACAGTGACCTGGCAAAGTACATCCCCAAAGTTTGCAATAGAGTCTCCACTGTGGCCTTCTGCAGACAAGCAACACTGTCACGGACGTCACCATCCAGGAAAGAATCTATACTCTCAAGGCTACGACAAAGACTGACAGGAGCTGAGGGAATGCCTCCTAAAAAGAAATTGTCTCAGTGGGCAGAAAATACAAATGCAAAACGAACAGTGAGACGAACTGAGGTTGGCTGGATGGATTTTGATGAGGAGAAGGGTGGGTTCAAACAGGTGAAGTCTGTAAGTGGTGGTGGAACAAGGCATTTATCTGTAGATAAAAATGAAACCGTGTCAAATATCAAACTTATGGCTGAAAATCTGTTTTTCCCCAATGGCATCTCAAAAACCCCCAAAAGTCTTTCACACTAGTCAACTCATATTGAGAGCTCACAGATGCATGTGGATGCTTCCAGTACAGTTGATGAGCTGTATATGTTGTGCCCTTAAACAGGGGAAATAGTGAGGAGAGGTGAAAGAGCGGCACAGACACGCAGCTCTCACTCTCACTCGTCTGTATTGAGTTTCAGAAGCAATACAACCAAAACAATATTCTTATGGATGCACTCAGTCTCAGGACAACTGTGTCCAAACTAAGTCACTATTGTTCGCTGCATTAGCTGATGAGAATACTTTAGATAACATGAACTGTAGCATTAGACAAAAACATCTTTTTAACTCGCACATGTTAGCTGACACAGTCACTAACTTTCCACAGCAATGAAATAATACTTTAAGTACTGCATGTCTTTCAGTAGTTAACTTATACAGATAGTAACAGAAAAATCTTCACACAATATGGCGGAGTAATAGCGAAAACTAGCATACGCAGCAACAGAGATTAACTGGAACTTCTCAGAATAGTCCGCAATTCACATCTTTCGCTACAATGAACAATGATAACAACGTAATAATCAACAGTAACACACATTTATACAGATTTGTGCATGACAGTTACCTTAAACAGGGGAAATAGTGAGGAGAGGTGAAAGAGCGGCACAGACACGCAGCTCTCACTCGTCTGTATTGGGTGAAGGAGGAAGCGCGCGAACCCACCTACTGGAGCCCTGAGGCATTAGCAATGGATCGACGCACAATCCACCCAGGCAAAACTTTCACTGCTTATCTCCCTCTATATTCCCACTGCATATTCTATTCAAAAACAGTCAAAGCAACAAATAAAACATTAATAAAGGCATCACATGAAATTTAAGGAACAGAGATGTACAACTCCAAAACTAATGAAAATTATGATCCACCACATATAAGCAAAGTAAGGTCAAAATTCTGCGACTTTATCTGTGTACCAGAAAGAAAACACAACAGCAGCCCCAAGACGTAGAGGCCGATCATGCAATGACCCAGCCCTCTGTGGTAGATCTCACTGACAATGAACCTAATCGGGCCGCTGATGATCTGTTGGTGGAAAACATAAATTCAGAACCATCAAACCACTTTGTAATTAATGATGGAGCTTCCATAAGTGGATATTTGGAACTGAATGACACATAACCATGGGATGGTCTGCCAAAAGTAGGTGAAAGTGAAGATTCTGATGCAGTTGTTATTATTAGTGGGGATAACAGGGTGGATATTAGTGTGGTTGAACTAAACCCTGAAACACTGTTTACAGAAAAAGAGTCTGATCCACGTCATCACACATTGTCTCTCTCACCGGGGCTGACAGGAGAGGCCAATATTCCTGACCAAGCACCCCCTGAACCACGATCTTGTCCCGTAATACTGACTGTTAGAAGAGGTCATTGTCTTACTGATTTGATCAGTGCCTTTAAGGACTCAAACATTATTTCATCTGAGGTCAATATCAAAATGTTGTTACCAAATGGAGAGCTTGAACAGGGGGAAGGAAGTGGTGTTTTGCGGGACTGCCTGACAGAATTTTGGATGGATTTCTATGACAGCTGCACATTGGGAGTTGAGGTGAAAGTCCCATTCATCCGGCATGACTTTCAGTGTGAAGAATGGCAGGCTATAGCTAGAGTGTTTGTTGTAGGGTGGAAACAAGCTGGTTACTTCCCAGTGAAGCTTGCAATACCCTTTCTGGAGGAGATATTGTGCCGCTCGACAACCAGTAGTTTAAAAGATTCCTTTCTTTTGGACGTCTCACAAGAAGAGCGATCTGTTCTCCTGAAGGCTTTGGATGACTTCAATTCAGTGGATACAGATGAATTGCTGGAAGTACTTGATGCACATGAGTGCAAACAGGTTCCTACTAAGGACACACTGCTCCCTGTTTTGGCACAGATAGGACACAAAGTACTTATTCAGGCCCCAATGTCTGTAATCAAGTGCTGGCGTCCCGTTGTGGGTTCTGTAGCTGGTTTACTCCCACCAGAAGGACTGCATCATTTCATTGCAGAAAAAAACCCAACTGTAAAAACAGTGAAGGAGCTTCTAATCTTTCCAGAGGAGATGACAGCTGCCCAGTCAACAGTTTCTCGTTACCTGAAAAGGTACATTGGAGAAATTGATTTCAATATCTCCCAGACCACAGACTCATAATACAAGTCAGTGCTTTATAAAAAAAGAAAAAGAAAAAAGAAAGTTGTGTTTTCAAAATTGGAGTTCAAGTTATTTTTACTTCCAATAGTGTTAACATGCTACATGGGTAGTGTAGTATGTGTAGACGATTTTTTTTTAAATTTTCATTGTAAGTGGGCTAAAGCAGTTAATTAAAAGTAGTCTAACATAAACGCTGTAATTTGATTATTTTAATAAACAAGTAACTTGGATGGATTCGATGCTGGCGTCACCACAGTGCACACGTCTGATGTTGCTCACAGTGGTCCAAGGGACGCTCAGGGAGTTTGTGTGTTCGCTCAGACACGTGAAACATTAGAGGGAACATTGTCTACCACACATCACACTCATAAAAAGCATGACTACAGTTTCATAGTTTTTATTATGTTTTTACTGATTAAACAGTAAAAGTTAATTTAAAAAAATCCCAAAACAGATTCCCACTGATGTCAACATCTCCCAATGTTAAATTTTGAAGGAATCAACACAGACAATTAAATGTGAAAATGTCACATTTGACTTCTTTTCTCATCAGCACATGAGCATTTATATCATAAATCACATTTATATTGGGTTATATTTGATCCTGTATTACTGAAAACTATGACTTAAGTGGAAGTTAATGAAAACTGATGATATTACTCTTAATTTATTGAGGCTCTTCCATAACTCAGATTATGTTATTAATCTGTTGCAGATCTTATTACTGCCTCATGAATCAGATTTTAACAGGATGTGTTCAGTTTAACTCTCTCACCACTTTAAAGGCTGAAGCTTTAAATCATAATATAATAATGTTTTATTTTTATAAAACATATTTTAAATAGAAACGCTTTTATAATTTCACCATAACAAAGTTCACTTCCTGCATGAAGGTGATCACAGCTCCATGAACTATTCCCACAAACATCACTGAGCCTCAGACTTTCTTTAACAGGCCTGTCAGACCACAGTGATCCAGCTGTTTGTGTTCATGTGCCACATTTATACGTTTTATTTCAAATCTACTTCACATTTTATTATCTGATATCTGCGACACACGGAGACTTCCTGTTAAACAGAAAGTAACCTTTGTGCGTGGGCGTGTTTGGAGCTGCAGGTGTGTCCAGCTGTGGGTTCGTTGGGTCAGCAGAGGATTTAACGGGACTTTGTGTCGGTTTGAGTTGTTTTTAAAGGAGGATGAAGACGCTGGTGGTGCTCCTGCTCCTCATGAACGGTAAGAAAGTCTCTGTTTGACCTGCAGCAGCTCCGCAGACAGTCCTCTGTGAGCGGAAGTGCTACACTCAGGTGCAGCTCGCGCCTCTGACGTCCAGGGGTCTGCTTTGGTCTTTTCTGAGTAGGTAGTGCGATTCCCCCTGCCGTGAGCCTCTTTGGGCTCTCGTACTCTGGGGGCATCTAGATGTCTGGAACCTGCATCTCCTCCATGCCTGCTTCATCTCCTGGGGGGGGGGCTATGGCTCCATATACCCACTATTAGACAGTTACATTGTAAAAGCTTGTGAACACAAGCGCTCACACACACAGGTGCACACACACGTACTCACAGACACACTATCTTGGTTGGCTGCTGCCTCTAAACATATCATGTAGTCCTGTGTGCTGCTGTTAAGGGTTCAAATATTGAGGAGGGATACAGGAGGAATTCCAAAACAACAACACTGATCCGGCCGGGTGGAGTCAAACGATGATTTTAATGAACACGCAGCGTGGGGAGATGTACACTGCAAAACATCAGCTGTAGATCTCCGCCCAAAAAGACACTTCAGATTGCTTTTGATTCATCAGGGTTAATGCCCCCTCATGCGTCATCAGATACAAAACATGCACACGTCAAGTCAAAACCACAATGACCTTTAACACAGTTTGAAAAAGCAACATCGCCTCGTCTCCATCCCAGGAGTCTTCCTGTCGCACGTCCTGCCCGCGCTCATCTTCTGGAACATCAGGCCCACCTTCTGCAACAAACTCTTCTTTTGCAAACACAATTTTGCAGTTACAAGCTTTTACAAAATATCACTTGGACATTCACCTACCTCTGAGTCTCACTGCTGTGTAAGTGTGTGGGTGTCGACCTGACATTCACTCAGTTTCACCTCTCACCTCACCAGCTAAACCTTGTAACCTTTCCACCAGACAGAAGGCCAGCACGTACACATTGAAGATTATAACAAGCATTCAAAAGCATTTAAGATTATAGATTTAACTCAACAGTTTAAAGTGGTTATAACTGCACCTGTAATAAAGGCTAATTGGGTACCAATATGTTTAAACATCTGAATGCAATATCAATATTAATTATTAATGCAATGGTAATGATGGTTATTAACAATAGCAGCAAAATATTTCTCTAATCCCCACACTGCTCAGTGTGTCTTATAAGCAGGTTTGGAGCAGATCCTCAGTGTTTCTTTCTCTCCCTCTCCTTCTGTAAACTTCCTCACCAATTTCTTTCTTTTTCTTTTCTTCGGAAGGTCTTTTCTGTTCTGATAGTAATATCTCAAAATAAAAAATCCTAATAAATTTCTAATAAAATATGACTGCCATTATAGCAAAAGCAGTAATGATGCACTTTGGAAAATAATTCTTTTGGGCATTTTTTTGGCCTTCAGATAATAATTCTCATTCTCGTCTTGTCCTGTGCAGCTATACTGCCGGACAGGACAGGCAAAAAACAGAATATAATAATCATGGCTGTCAGTGTTAACGCATTTAAGCCCCATTAACACAATTTTCATGACTAACGCGATTAACAATTAAGCCATCTGAGTGCAGAATGACTTAAAATCCCTGAAATGTCTCTGTCAATGCATTTTGGGCAGTTTTTCTAAAGCTTGTGCAGAAGCCCCCCTGCTGGATGAGCCTCATCCAGGGGTCTGCTTTGGTCTTTTCCAAAAGAAAAGAGAGAGACTGCAGCAGTCCAGGAGTTTGGTTAATTTTTTTAAATTAAGTCCCACAAAAGATTTGTTTACATGAAAATGTTTGTGAGGCTTAATCTGAATTCGGTGCAGCCAAACTTGAACTTCTTGTTTTATAGTAAACAGCACGTGTGACTATAAACATGGTTTTCTGGAAACAGAAATGGGCAATTTTATAATTAGTAGAGTCATAGATAACTAGGAAAACAATCACAACACATCATCTACTCAACACAAGCAACATCTCACAATGTCCACAAGGGGTCACTGCAGACCCAGAATTGGCTAAATAGCGCATGTCTTCCAAGTTGCTAATAGTGAGGCATAAATATGGCAAGCTAGCAACAGCTAAAGGAAACCATAGAAAAGTCCTTTATTCCTCATCCCGCTGATTGTAGTCATTGCAGGAGATTACAGCCAGATTATAATCAGCATCATGTTAATGAATCTGCCAAAGTAAGAACACTTACAGATCCATCAACTCACTCAGTCACACAAAACTGCATCATAGCTGCGTCACAGCAGCTCCTTCAGTCATTCCCACTCTGTGTGCTGAGCACGTGACCACTGGTGCGCTTGTTTCCTTTGGGTGCGCTTGATTCTTGCTTCTAGACATCCTGAGGCCGAGTCAGAGCAGGAAGTTGGAACAATGTTTGTATTTTTGTGCAAAGCTAACTGAAGCTTGTGCTGTATTAACATAATGATAAAATCATATCAGTATATGTGAGTACAAACTTTAGTCTAACTTTTTATTCTAACTGTATTCAGCTTGAACCAGAAGAAAAAGAAGGACAATAAAACTATGTTTCTATTTCCTGTTGCTACATTGCAGAGGGCGACTTTGCCTCTAAACAGGAACATGTGTACAGCCCTGCATCAGCAGCTTCATTCTTATACAGACCTTTCTACTCTGTGTGTTAAACTGAGCTCTATGTTTGCTACATAGCAGTCAATGAATCCAGTTTTTACACCACAGTTAAGTTAATGTAGTTAAATCTGTGTATTTGTAACTCAAACATTCAGTGTTTTAAACAGAAACCTGACTTTGACATATTTAAGTTGGTATGAACACAGTCAGAGCTGCTGCTGCTTTTATTGTTCTGTTGCTTTTTCAAAGCTTTCTGTGCAAATCAATAGAAATATTTATTGTTGCATCTTAAAGCTGCCAGCACAGCAGCAGCATGAGGAGAAGAGTGTTTGCTCAGGAAATACACGGGTCCCTGAAGAGTTCAAACAGGAAATATTCCTGCATTAAATCTGCAGTTCAATCATCAGCAGATTACTGTCAGTGTCATCTGTCACCAGGCAGGTTTTAACAGGCGCCACATATTATTAGAACACCCTTTTATATTTGGATGATAAACACATTTAGTTGTGTTTGGTCTTTAACTTGTGCTCAGTTTCCACAATGAATTCATGATGGAAATCTCTAATAAACTATCAAAATAGACACTATTTCCCCCACCACACTCTCTGTTGGTGGCTGGTGCCCCCATCCTCTGGTGAGTTGGTGGTTCTCGGTGCCTGGGGCTGGGGCTGGGTACTTGGGTGTGTACTGGCTAATGGCTGCTTGGAGGGGCCTGGCCCCCTGGCTCTGTCAGGCCCCTGCTTGGGGATGAGGGGGCCCTTGGGTCTCAGATCTCTGGGCCTGTGTGCGCTCTGCTCTGGTGCATCCGGCTGATGGGATCCTGCAGGCTCCCTGTGACTTCAGCACCATGGCTGCAGTTTCTCTGTTGTCTGGTTTTGTTGTGTGTGTGTTTGATTATTTTTGTTTGTTTGTTTGTTTTTTAGGCAGGTTTGCAGCAGATCCTCAGTGTTTTCTCTCTCCCTCTCCTTCTGTAAACTTCCTCACCAATTTCTTTCTTTTTCTTTTCTGTTCTGATTCTAATATCTCAAAATAAAAACTCCTAATAAACTTCTAATAAAATATGACCATTATAGCAAAAGCAGTAATGATGCACTTGGGAAAATCACAACACATGTAAGAAGTAGAAAGTTCAGATATGTGTTTAAAATTGTAGGGAGTAAAAAGTAGTTCTCAGGTAAAGTACAGATACCTTAAAATTGTACTTAAGTACTTACTGCCCAACTCTGGAGAAGAGGAGAGTTTTATTCCTCACGTTATGTAAATAATAATGTAAACTTTATTGATCCCTGTGGGTAAACTCCTCTCTGCATTTAACCCACTCACTCAGTGAAGCAGTGGGCAGCCATTGGGCGCCCGGGGAGCAGCGTGTAGGGACGGTACCTTGATCAGGGGTACCTGAGGGGAGCTGTTCAGGGGAATTGAACCCCTGATCTTCCCATCATGGGCCACCACTCTACCTACTGAGCTATCTCTGCCTGATAAATGAGTTAGCTGTTAGAACTGTCATCAGTTACTATGAAACTATAAGATAAGATAAGATAAGATAACCTTTATTAGTCCCACACGTGGGAAATTTGTTTTGTCACAGCAGGAAGTGGACAGTGCAAAAGTTATGACGCAAAAATTAGAATACAATAAGAATAAATACAGTACACAACTGTACAGAATAGAATAAAATAATATACTATATACAGTAGAATAAAATAGAATAAAAATATACAATAAGATAAAAATAGAATACGAATGCTATATACAACTGAGTAAAAATACAACGATGACAGAAAGGATTATTGCACTTAGTGTTATTGCACATGTATGGATGTGTGTGCTTGATCAGTTAAAGTCTTTATTATGGAGTCTGACAGCAGTGGGGAGGAAAGACCTGCGAAATCTCTCCGTCCCACACCGTGGGTGCCGCAGTCTCCCACTGAAGGAGCTGCTCAGTGCTGTCACAGTCTGCTGCATGGGGTGGGAGATGTTGTCCATCAGGGATGACAGCTTAGCCGCCATTCTCCTGTCACTCACCACCTCCACTGGGTCCAGAGGGCATCCTAGAACAGAGCTGGCCCTTCTGATCACCCTGTTCAGTCTCTTCCTGTCCCCAGCAGAGATGCTGCCGCCCCAGCAGACCACGCCATAAAAGATAGCAGAAGCCACAACAGAGTCATAGAAGGTCTTCAGGAGTGGGCCCTCCACTCCAAACGACCTGAGTCTCCGCAGCAGGTACAGCCTGCTCTGCCCTTTCCTGTAGAGGGCGTCTGAGTTATGTAATCAATATACAGTAATAATGTAACATTAGAGTACTGACCTGAATGAGTTTTGCCTCCTGAGGGTTACAGCTGTGTATGATGTGTTTAACAGGCACAAACTAAGATTTACACACATGTTCATCCAAACATTAAATACACCTCCATGAGTCACCTGATACACACCTGTGCACGTGTAGTTGTGAGACTGTCAGCTTTCAGTGAGCTCACATTTAGGCTGCGTCCACACGTACTCGGGGATTTTTGAAAACGCAGATTTTTCTGTGTTTGCACCTTTCGTCCACACGTAAACGCCGTTTTCGATCACTGAAAACTGAGATTTTTAAAACACAGTTTTTGCTTTTACGTGTTGACGAGGAAAACAGAGATTTAGTCACACAACGTCAAAGGTGTGCGCCTTTTTTGACGTGCCGCTGTGCGCCACGTTATTGTTTACATGAGATGAATTTCTACAATGGTGGATAAACACAAAATACTGTTGCTGTTAATCTATCTGCAGTTTTACACACGTACATGTACACACACAGTTACTGTCCCTCCATTTACAAAGACGTCAGAGTGAACAGAGTCAACACAGACGCTCTCACAACCTAAATCCAGACGCCACGTCATTGTCGGTTTTTAATGAATTTAATTTGTATTTAATTTAAATTTATGCATGTTGTGTGTATTTGTTCATTCCTAAGTTGTGAGTCTACAGCAGCCAGAGTGCTGATTTTGGTCATTAACATTTGATGAAGGCACTTAAAAACACAAACACTTTTCAGAAGTACTTCAGCTTTGCATCAAACCTGCTCACTCTTTCCCTCCCAGGCTTCTAGACTCCTGATTGGCCAACATTTCTACACGGCGTGGATTTGACATGTTCTTGACCGTGTTTGACTGCGTTTTTGGCGAGATTTTCTTTAAAACACAAACAGAAAATCTCAGTTTTCCAAAGTAGGTGTGGACGTAGCCTTAGTGTGAGCAGCCAAACATGATGGCAGACTGCCACAGATCACTTCTGAGGAAAGAGGAGGCGTTCAGCTTCCTCATAGTTTCACACCTGCATGAAGCAGCCTCACCCTGACAGCTTCAAATCACTGTGTCAGCTGATCACTTCCTGTCCTGTGATTGGCTGAGCTTCAGGCCTTCTCTCAGTCAAACTGGAAACAGGGATTGAGACAGTGTGAGGGTTTGTGGAGTGCCACAGTGCTGTAATGAATACTGTAGTGGAAGAAGTTCTTTCACACTCTTCATCCTGGAGCTGCTTTATGTCCATGATCTGCATGGAAACACATCTATGGAGAGGAAATCCAGCTGCTGAGGGTCACATCTGCATCATTGTAGCTACAGTGGATGTTTCAGCGTCAGGACTGAAGGCGGAGCTTTGTGCGTGTCAGGGTGAGGCCGCAGCAGCCGCCTCCACCCGGAGCGCTCGGGCGTGAAACTAGGAGGAAAGCCGACGTCCTCCTCTTTCCTCAGAAGTGATCTGTGGCCGGCCGGACTTCATTCCACAGATGTGCTTTAACAAAGTGTGAAGCTGAACTCTGAGCTGTGACAGTGAAGCAGTGTGAGAGTGTCAGTAGATGATCAGCAGAGGAAAGTGAAGCTGCTGTGAGCTGATGTCCTGAAGGGCTTTTAAAGAGTCTCTGAGTTTGACAGGAACATGAAGATGTTTGTGGTGTTTGTGATCCTCCTGCACGGTAAGTACACCTTCCTCTCTCTGCTCTCATCATCAGCTTTTCTTTCATCTCTCTCTCTTTAATGTGTTGAAGTGCAGCAGGAGGAGATTTCCATCAAACACTGGATTCTGATTCAGATCAAACTAACAATCCAAAGCAGCAACTTTCAAATCTCTGGATTCTTCTTGGTGGCTTTCAGATGAGCTCATGTTACAATCAGCTGCTGTGTGTGTTGTTGTGTAGCTGAAGCTCTGACTCACATTTCATATGTGACCAAAGGAAACTTGGTGCTGTGTGACACACTTTAGATTCTCTGCTGCTGCTTTGAACTCTTCAAACTAAAGAGCCAAACGGATGATTGACTGTGCAGCTCTGACATGGCACCAAATGTCCCTGTTATCAGCTGCTGGATGGACGTTATCAGAGCTTTTTAGTGCCACACGGATCACCAGGAGCTCCTCCTCTGTCTGCAAACAGGCTCAGCAGCTCTGATCATTGGAGTCAGCACAGAGTGTGGAGACATCTAGTGGTCGTGGAGAGAAGTGCATGTAACGTGTGTGTGTTGTGTTAATCAGCATGAGTAGTTAGGGGGACGTGCCTCCCTGTGCCTGATGGCAGTCCTTGTAATTACCCAGCATGCTGTGCTGTGTGTTTCATTTCTAACACTGGTTTCACTGAAGAGCTTTCTGAGCTTCTTTCATTGATTGTGACCAACGTACATGTTTGCTGTGGATCCACATCTGCTCTTACTGCTGATGTCATGAAGCTGTTTGAGTGGTGAGCAGTCAAAGCAGCAGGTCCTAACAGGGACATAGCAGGATATTCCTGCCTGTAAATGAGCTGTAACTGCACATATGAGCACAGCTGGTCTGCATGTAGTCAACACAAAGAGTGTGTGTCCAAATTTCGAGGCTGCATTTGTGGGCCGATTACATCACAGCGACGCGACGAAAGCTGTCCAAATTCGGTGTCTTTTTTTCAGTGTTCTATTTGTTCCTGAATAAATCGGTTTGGCTGAGATTAAAATTATAGTTTTCACACAGCTGAATAAACGTCAAACAGAAACTGATTAAACAAAAGTGTGAGATGGTAGACGCCAGTGTCCTGTTATATTTTAGATAGCAAGGAGCAGACGGCTGAGTTTATTAAACTCCACGTCTAGTTTCACAGGCTCTCACTTCGGGCTCGGCCTTCGCAGTCTATGTTGGCCGGGTCCTTCCCATTAGAGCACTTTCCTCTAACACTGCAGGCTTACTTCTTGTTCGTAGAGTATTTTATATCGTAGAGTATTTGATATATATATTTTATTTCTTTATTTATTTATTTATTTATTTATTTATTTTTTTGGAGGCAGAGCCTTCAGTTTTCAGGCCCCTCTTCTGTGGAACCAGCTTCCAGTTTGGATTCAGGAGACAGACACTATCTCTACTTTTAAGATTAGGCTTAAAACTTTCCATAACAGCAGAGTGCAAGATGTAAGCAAGGGCATTGATAGAACACCATACCCAAGTGGCCAGCATATATAGTATATATATAGTATACAGCAGTCCTTCTCAAATAGTGGGGCGCACCCAGGGGAACTTGCTTTTTTAGCCGTGCTAGAAAGTGTAATTGCACATTCACTGCAGTGAGTGCAGAGTTTTTTGCATGTGTGCAGACACAGTACAGAGCAGGAGATATGAAGTGCAGTAAACAAGCCCTCAAGAAAAATGAAAAAATGAAAAGAGAGGCAGAAATAATTAGACAAAAGTCTCCCAAAAACTAAGACAAGGAAATATGACCAAGCATATGCAGCACTTGGCTTCACAGTAACAGAAAATAATTGAGAAGCACTGACATAAAATAACGCCTGTGCTGAGTATGGCCTGGAGGTCAAAATGGGAGACGCTCTCTAGGGTGGTCGAGAATGACCAAGCTAAGATCCTGTGGGACAGATGGACAAACTAGTGACGGCTAACCAGCCGGACATAGTGGTGTTGGACAAGCAGAGGAAGACGGCTGTAGTGATAGACGTTGCAATACTGAATGACAGCAACATCAGGAAGAAGCAACACGAGAAGCCTAAGAAATACCAAGGGCTCAGAGAAGAGCTCGAGAGGATGTGGAGGGTGAAGGTGACGGTGGTCCCCGTGGTAATCGGAGCACTAGGTGCGGTGACTCCCAAGCTAGGCGAGTGGCTCCAGCAGATCCCGGGAACAACATCGGAGATCTCTGTCCAGAAGAGCGCAGTCCTGGGAACAGCTAAGATACTGCAGGACCCTCAAGCTCCCAGGCCTCTGGTAGAGGACCCGAGCTTGAAGGATAAAGAGACTTTTTGTAGGAAAAATGCAAAAATGCCAGGGCTCATTTTCCACCCCAGTCCAGCCCCGTTTTTATCTGACACATTTGAAAAAGTCCTCCAGTCCTCCCCCATCTCATGTGTGGACATGACTGGACTCTTTGATGATGTTTTTATTTTTTATTGTTTTTATTTGTCTGTCATACTATTCACTTTATTTGTTCAGGTTTTTAACTGTGTTTGTTAAAATGTTGAATGTTTCTGTCGTTCTGTCTCCTGGTTTCTGTAAATGTGTCTAAACTTGATCTTCACCTCAAAGTGACTCATGGAGTCTCTGTCTGTGTGTCCTCAGTTTCCCAGCATGCCTCAGCTGTCGAGCTGTATGAGGGGGATTCGCTCATACTGCCCTGCAAGTTTCCCACTTCTAGATTGTTTGACCCCTCAGTGGTGTGGAGTCGCTCCGACCTCAGTCCTCCAACTGTCCACCAGCGTCAGCTTCAAGGAGACGAACTGAAAGATCAAAACCAGCGTTACAGCGGCCGAACATCCATGAAGACTGACGCTCTGGAAACTGGAGAGCTCAGCCTGAACCTGACCAACCTCCAACTGTCTGACAGCGCCACCTACACCTGCTCCGTCAGAAACTTTGGAGATGAACTGAGTCGGAGTGATGTACAGCTGCAGGTCAAAGGTCAGCAACAAACACCTGCTGTAGACACATCTGACATCACTCAGATAAAACTTTATTATTTTAACACGGTCAGAATAACCATGTTAGCTTTATGAGTAAAGTAAAGGCCTCTTCATTAAATTCATTGAGTCAGAGGTCAAAGGTCACGTTGTTCTTTGTGTTCCTCCACAGAACAGTTTCCATCCTGGGCCAAAGCTCTCCTGGTTCTCCTGGTTCTTCTTGTGGTTTCTGGAGGTCTTTTATTTCATTTCCGGCACTATTTCATGTCAGGTGAGTGTCTCCTACTACACTACCCATAATGCCGATGGTCAGCAGAAGTTCTGTGTTTCCAGCACTGTAAAAGACCCTCAGGGTGGCTGTAGCTCAGGAGGTCATTTGCTAATTGGAAGGTTGGTAGTTTGATCTCTGGCTGCTCCAGTCTGCATGTCAAATATCTTTGGGCAACATGCTAACCTCCTGTGCATCCATCAGAGTATGACTGTGTGTGAATGTTAGATAAAAAGCACGTCGCAACACATAGAAAACAAATGTTTGTGTGAATGAGGCAAGTTGTACTAAGTGTGTGAGAGTAGAAAAGTGCTAAATAAGAACCAGCCCATTTACCAGCAGCAGTTTAAAATCAAGCACAACAACATTTTTACATTATCGTCACTAAATTAATACACAGGTGTTCCTGTGACAGTGTTTGTCCTTCTTTGGGTTTTTAGTATTGTGCTGCACATGTAAAACAGATTCCCACACCAGAAAATTCATTTCACACTCAAAACATGCTGTGAATAAAAATGTGAGTGAAAGCTGCCAGCTGATTTGAATCTGAACCCTGAACATCAGCTGCTCCTTACAGCTGCAGACTCACTGGTGTTTAAGGTTTCAGAGTAAACATTAAATATAAGAACTGAATTCAAACATAGTCTACATACAAAGTTTACATGACATGATATGAAGTACAGTGCACTTGTCCTGTTGTAGGATCATATATATAATATACACACATACATTAGATTATAGGACAACAAAACTGTAGTAAAATCTTTTGCTGCCAACAGGGGAAAAGATCAAGTAATAAGGTTCCTTCTGACAATATGTTTTACTGATGTTCATCACAGAAACGCAAAGACGTTAGATGCTATTAAAAAAACTTCCAGCGATTTGTTAAGTCAGTTAGAGGTGATTTTATGAATGCTGATCTCTGGATCTTAAAATGATCTGGAGTAGGCAAGGTTCACACAGGACAAGTTACCATGGCGATGTACTGCGCTAAGAAATGAACAACCTTCATAGTGCAGAAAACTCAGGGTTTACCCTCAAATTACCTGGATAAGCCAGAATCCTGCTTTTTGTTGTACAGGCTTCAGATGTTGTCATGTTGTGCTTTGTTGTCCTCTCAGTCCCCTGGGTGGGGGTGGATTCAGGGGTGGAGTCTGTCCAGCTGATCTGCAAAACCACAGTTTGTCTGCCTAAAGATGCTAAAGTGGAGTGGAAGGATGCAAACAACAGGAAGGTCCACGTGTATGAGAACGGCTCTGACCAGCCTGAAGAACAGGACGATAAATACAAGAACCGAACAAAGATGAAGAGAAACTTACTGGAACCTGGAGACCTCAGTCTGACCCTGAAACACCCCACAGATGGAGACAACTCCACCTACACCTGCACCGTCTACAGCAGGGAGGGAAACATCCTGCTGAAGAGAAAAGTGGAGCTGAAAGTCAGAGGTCAGTGCTGTAGATACAGGTCAAAGGTCAGAGGTCAGACTCATGATGGTGGTTCAGTCTCAGTGGGCTCCATCCAATAATGTCACAGTGTTAGCATGTCTGATGTTTGTGGCTGTTTTGGTTTTTATTTGATTTCCTCCCAAATGTAAAAGCTTCAGCAGATGAACTGTAGGAGCAAAGTTCATGTGTGAGACTTCATCTGAAAGGTCACATCTTCTAGTTTCTGAACATGTGTTTGTTTAGCATGTGGCTGAAACACAGGCTAAGCTAAGTCAGCTCAAATCTCAGTAACAACCTTCTTTGGTCCTCATCTATAATCAGTCATATCTGAGTCACAATAACTAGAAGATGATTTCTAGCAGAAGTGTGAACATCTCCACATCCTTTCTCCATGTTATCATCCAAAGCTGTGTGAAGTTTCAGAGCTCTGCAGCTAACAGAGACTTTCAGTTTGCTGCTCTCTTCCTCTGACAGCTCCATTCTTAGGGAGCGTTAGTTCTGTTTCACTTTATTCCACTTATTCAGTCTGATGTTCTCTGATCTGTTTCTCTTGTTTAGTGTCTTAAATGCTGCCAGTGCCTCTCTTTGCTGTAACCAACCTTTCTCTTTATTTCTGAGCTTTTTAAGGACTTTAACTGATGCATCAACCTTTGAAAATGGAAAGAAATCAGTCAGATTCATGGCTGCATCACAGTGTCACATGTAGTTCTCCACATCAGCTGGATTATATCTATAGCAGCAAACAGCAGCTGATGCACAAATCTTTGTCTGTGTTAATAAAGTTGGATCAGTTCAAATAGTTTGTTGCTCTGCACTTGAAAGCAGCATGTAGTTTACTAGCTAAGCCCACAGAGCTTCAGTGTTTCAGTGAGACTCAGTGAATTAAAATGGAGATGCTAATCAGGGTTAGCACATGAGCAGTGTTGTAGCTCTATAAGTTACTAAGTTTGTTCATGTGGAGAATCTAACAGATCTAAGCATGTGTAGCTCCCAGTGAAGCTGCAGCATTCAGCCTGTTAGAGTCAACACAATGACCAGGAGCTGAATAAGCAGTTATAGATGTAAATAAATCTGCTTCTTTATCATCTGAGACCCAAAAAGTGGAACGTACAGAGCTAAAATCATGTGTTTGATTTTTGGCTTTTACAAACAAGCCATTACTACCACACTTCCTGGCCACTTCATTAGGTCCACCTTGTTAGTGATGGGCTGGAGCCCTTTTTCCTTCAGAGCTGCTTCATTCTTTGTAGTACAGTTTTAACAAGGACACATTTTCACCATGGTAACATGATAGTGTTACACAGTTACTGCACACGTGTCATCTCCACATCATGATGCAAATATCCACTTCCACCACAGCCACAGCTGCTCTATTGGATCCAGACTTGGTGGATTTGAATCCAGTGAAGTGATTTTCATGTTTGAAGAACTGCTTTGAGATGATGTCAGATTTGCTTCTCCTGCTAGAAACATCCACACCAACCAGGTATTTTCACACAGAGCTGCTGCTCACTGGACAGCTTCTCTTCTTTGGACCATTGTCAGTGAACCCTGGAGGAGGCTGTGGTCAAATCCCAGCACATCAGAACAAGCGTGCCCTGTTCAGTCATTTCAATGAGCTTTCTTACAAGGATCCATGTGCAAGTGACATGAAGCTGCAACAGTTTTACAAGCTGTGTTACAAAATGAATGTCACAGAGCAAACTTGGATATAACACTATAAGTCTTTGCTCTTTGTTTCCTTAGTGCAGCTGTAATGATCTCTGGTTACTGTGGGCCCATTAAAAAGTGTGGACGTGTCATTTCCACAGAACATTTCACAGACAGTAAGATAGAAGCATAACTTCATAAATATAGTGTTTTAAATGCACATGCTGGAGCTCACAGTGATGCTGCTGTGTGACAGGGTTGTGTTGTTCACACTGTCATACTTGGTTGTCTTGGCGACAGACTTTCTGGTGTCTCTTCATAATAACTTGTACCTGTGGGTCACATGATCAGGGCTGGTCACTCAAAGAAGAAAGAAACATTCAATTCAATCTGTTTACTCAGTTTGATTCTTTTAGTGCTTTAGTTTATTTCACTAACCTGATGCTGCGACTACAGACACAATCATTTTGTCCTCTTTAATGGTTTCGTAGATTCCCAGTAGCTCGACACAAAGGCTGCTTTCAGTGCTCCACATAATATGAACCAGTAAGCAGCTGTGTGGATAGTATATGGTTCAGACTGGGACTGTGGTCAGATAGGACGAAGAGCGCTTTCATTAAAATGACATCATCTGAGTGGAAAATACTCACGTGACTCAGATGTGTAACAGGAAGTGTGGACTGTGATGTCATCAGACAGAAACAGTCATTCAGTAATAAAGTGATTTAATATTCAACAACAGGAAAATAACATCAGACATGTTTGGTTTCATTCAGTGTTGCAGCTTCAGCTCATTAAGGCTAAAGTTCACTTTTTAAACTGTAAACTTAATAAAAGCAAACTGAAAGTATTGTAACATTTAGAACAAACACATGTTTGTATATAAACTGAGCCCAGCAGGAGAAGCTGAACACATCCACAGCTGTGAGGGACACTGGTGCTGTGACTGATTAAACACATCAAACACATCTGTGGACTCAATCTGTCAGTATTATTTGTCATATTTGAAACAGCTTAAAAACAGTGCTGTGTTAGAGCTGTGCTGTCATGTCTGATTGTATTTAAGGTCCAATCATGTACTTGTGTATGTGTAACTAAGCAACCACGTGGGCGGAGCTTCAGCTCTGAACATTTTAGAGCATCAGCTGATAAAAACACTGAGACAGGAAGGATTTGAAGTCTTCTACGCTCTTTATTCTTGCTTGTGCAGAGTTTGTGGCTGCAAAGCGACCGTCAACAACAACTGCTTCCTCTGCTGACAGGAAGTGACATCATCCCACCTGAGGCTTTGATTCAAACAATAAAAGAACTAAACTGCTGAGTAGAGCAAAGATGGGTTTACTAAAACAGAGGATCAGATGTCAGGTCAGGTAATGTCTTCATTTAATCCAGTAACAAACCAAAGGTTCCAGGTTTGAGCTTCTTGAAGTCCTGTTATTAAGTCTGTTCATCATTTTCATTCATTTGATAACTTCTACCAATAACAACCAATTATTTTCAAGCTGAGAGATTTAGTGTGAAAACCAGAAGCAGGAAATGATGCTGTGCAGTATATTTGTGGAAAACAATGATGAGGCTAAAGTCAAGATCACACACACGTAAAAATAAACACAACATTTGTGTGTAAACACAGCAGGTGGAACATTTATTTGATGCTTTAGCTGCTACTTGTGATACTAAATGTTTGCAGTCGTGCTTCATGGTTACTGAACGTAAAACAACACAAACCCTGCTGATTGTTGGTTTGTGTGTTATTTGTGTTGTGTTCAGGTGACTATAGAAAGACTAATGACACAAATATTATGGATGGACACGTTTCCTGGGCTGCTTCAGGTTTTCCATACAAACACTTGATGTTTGGTAGTTCCAGGTCCAACATGGTGCATGGATATATCCAGCGTCCCTCTTCTGCACGTTTGCTGTTCATCAGTCTCAGCCTTCCTCTCTGTCTTTGTCCTGTAGACTCCTCAGCCTGAGCTGTCCCTGTCACCCACTCATTTCCATCCTTTCTATTCTGCTCACTTGTTCAAATCTTCTACTCTGCCACCTCCAGGTCGCCTCCTGTCGTTGTGTCATGTCTCCATCATCACAGCCTCACTAGGCTGTAAAGCTTCATGTTGACTGTAGCTGCTGTCCTCCTGTCACAGATCACAGCTGATACATGTGTGCACCCACTCCATCCTGCTATACTGTCACTTCACCTCTTTGGGACTTTGCTGCTTTGTATGGAGGACTTCATGTCTTTAAACTGATCCACCATCACCACCTCCACTCCTTCATCTTCACTGTCGTGTCTCCAGCTTCTTCACACACACTCTTCTCTTCAGAGCATACCTCCACCTGTCCAGGCTCTCTTCCACCCACCTGCTTCCTGCTCTCACTACAGATCACAATGTCCTCAGCAAACAGAGCTGCTGAGACTCCTGCCTGAGCTCATCTGCCAGCCTGTCCATCAGCACTGCTAACAAGAAGGGCTCAGAGTGGATTTCTGATGTAATCCCAGCCCCAGCAGGAACCCATCTTTCCCTGCTGCTGCAAACCTTCCCACTGTCTCTCTGTCCTCATACATGTACTGCACCAACCATTGTTTGCATGCACACAGAAACAGTGCAGCTCCTCCTGACCTTCTCTGCACATCTGAAGTGCTTGTTCTTGTCATGAAGCTGCTGCTCACACGTCACTCTTCCAGCTTCTCAACACACTCTTTCCATGTCAGCACATTTCCACCTCTATCTGTCATCACACTAACCTGCTGTAATCCTTTCAGCTGGAGCTTCTTTGTAGACACGTCCCTACATTGCAGCCTGATTACAATGCAGACAGTCGGCTACAGTGTGGCTGGATTTCCTTTCTTAGCGTGCTTTGCTATAAAATAGCCAACAAGGCCTCACGTGACATCAGTCAGTGAGAGTTTCACTGCTGCAGCAGCTCTGTTCACTCACACTTATTAATATTAATGCTCATTACAAATGTTACAGCAGCTGATGCACAAATCTTTGTCTGTGTGAATAAAGTTGGATCAGTTCAAACAGTTTGTTGCTCTGCTTGAAAGCAGCAGTTTTTCTAATGCACCACCTTCATGTTTCCTTCATATTTGAATCCCCCTGTAGATGCTGACAGGTAACCATGTCACACAGAGCTCAAGCCTTTGAATCCAGCTGTGACTGTTGATTTTCTATTGAATGGACTTTTTCAAATCCAGCTGTAGGCCTGTGTTTGTGAGCTCATTAACAGCTGTTTGTTTAGAGAGACGTGGTCCTCACAGGACAGCCACTACAAACATATGATTTTATAGAATATGATGCATTACTGCAGATTCAACACAATAGAAAGGATTTGAAATGAGCTCAGCCTTAAACATGTGCAGCAGTAATATTGATCCACAGACACTGATGGGAACATTTTTCTGCACAATAAGTACTTTGACTTTTCATACTTTATGTACAATTTGCCAGTACTGCAGTTTTGTGTGTAGTGAGGTGTTTTCATGGTGTTTTCTTGGTGCTTTTACTAAAGGAAGCTTCTATCAAATTCTTCCACATGTTGTCAAACTGAGCTGTGTGATGAAGTGAGTGTGACAGAAACACTCAGACTGTGTTTCTCTGCTTCATCAAGTCAAATCTGGTCCTCAGAGACTGAATAAAGTCCTGTCCCACTAACAGCAGCTCCAACAGTCTGTTCACTGCTTTCTTCCTGTCAGTCTTCATCTTTCTGCTGCGTCTCCTCTTCACACTGACCACTTTCTATCTAACAGTGAGCTCCCAGTGAAGCAGCAGCATTCAGCCTGTTAGAGTCAACACAAATGTCTCCATCCAAGCTCATGTTGTGCTTTGTTGTCCTCTCAGTCCCCCAGGTGGAGGTGGATTCAGGGGTGGAGTCTGTCCAGCTGCCCTTCAACACCACACTTCACCTGCCTGAAGACGCTAAAGTGGAGTGGGTGGACAATTATACAAGTTACTACAACAGGAAGGTCCACGTGTATGAGAACGGCTCTGACCAGCCTGAAGAACAGCACCAGGATTACAGAGACCGAACGAAGATGAATGAAGACCTGCTGAAAACTGGAGACCTCAGTCTGACCCTGAAACACCCCACAGATGGAGACAACAGGACCTACACCTGCACCGTCTACAGCAGGGAGGGAAACATCCTGCTGAAGAAACAAGTGGAGCTGAAAGTCAGAGGTCAGTGCTGTAGATACAGGTCAAAGGTCAGAGGTCATACAGGAGTTTATTCTCTAAAAGCTTTTAGTTTGAATCTATTTTCAGTTCATTCAAATAAAATAAATTCTTTGATGTTTTGATCTAAAAGCCAAAAATGTCAGTCGGAGCAACTGTGTGTTTAAATGAACTAAGAAGACCATTAAAATGATCTTACCTTCAAAATAAAAGCCTCTGGCATGATGTGAGTTTGGATCAAATCAATAGTTTTGTTAGTTTAGTCCAAATCAGTGTAAATGTATAAATATCAATAGTTTTAAAGCTGCTGGGATCATTCAAACACTTTGATCCAGTCATTTGGATGTTGTCACATGTCAGGGTGGAGCAGCCATAAATACGAGGCTTTTATTGTGAAAATGCTGAGTGTGATGATCCAGAGGAGCCCATGGGGTGTTTGTGGCTGGATGCAAAGGTTTGTAGCTCTCCTTGTAAAGAGAAACAGCTTGAAGCTACAGAGGAGCGTCTGCAGAAGAAGACAGGGGAAAGAGGAAGAAGCTGAGGCCGCTGGAGCAAAGACAGGAAAAGGAAATCAGCTTCATTTGTTGGAGGCCGTTTGTTCATCACACTGAAATATTCCCACTTTAGAGACAGGAAACAAAGTGAAGTGTGGATTGATGTTTGTCTCCATGATTTGGGCCCTGGAGTCATTTCTTCATCTCCCACTTTAAGACATATTAATGTCAGCCTCACACGTCCCACAGTGGACACATTTCTATTTCTAGATGATATTTGGAGGATGGTCATGTGTTTCTCTGCTGTCACAGCTCTTTGTGATATTTGAGCGCAGCTGTAATGTTTGTGTGGTTAAAGCCACCAGACTCCACTGACAAAAACTCTCATTTTAGCCGGAGAACACGGGGCTGCTGTGGGACTTTGTGTTTGCAAAGGTTTCTATTGGAGGCATGTTTGCCTTTATTATATAGGTGCAGAGAGTAGACAGGAAAGTGGGGAGAGAGTGAGGGACACACAGGCACCTGTAGTAAGCCCCGCCTTCAGCCCACCTGCTCAGCCAGGTGAGCTATAGCGCTGCTTTAACATGTTGGTGTGATTGAGAGTGAATGAAAGTGAGTGATGGAGGCAGCAGGAAACTAACAGGCTGTTTGTTCTGAGAGGTCACATGACTGTTGTTCTCAGCAGAGTCTGATGATTTGATGAGACCATGAGAGCGGCTTCAGTTCCTCATCAGAAAGAGTCTGACAGAAGCTCCTCCCTCTGTACCCCAGTAGACTTCTATTAGACTGCTCCAGATTCCTGAGAGTTCACACAGAAAACTTTACAAACAGCCAAAGAAAAACTATTGAAAAGCTTCAAGATCACAAAGAGCTCTTTCACAGCACATATGAGCCATTAAGAAGTGCACATTTGTGTTTCCCACAGTCCATCATCCAATAATATCAAAGGACAAACTGTGAGGTAAAAAGCCTTCAGCTCTTTTTGAAGGAAGCAAAAAGACTTTGGTCCTGAGAGATGGTTCAAAACACAACTCAGACCTACCAAAGTATTATTTGTGCCAAACACATGAAGCCTTCAACTTAGTATGTGTCCAGTCAGTGTGGCAATAGAAGTCACTGTGAGGATTTTCAATGTGCTGTCAAAGAGCATCCAAACAATCAGGTGAGGATGAAGAGAATTAGTGTGGATGGACAGAAAATCCATATCCAGTGTGATTTAGGAGCAGCTCATATATAATGAGTGAAATGAAAGAAGAGCACAGACAGGAAGAACATGAGTGAGCAGACATTTTGGAGCTGCTGATCCACACAGGGCTGGATGGAAGGAGTGGGAGTCCATGATGGCTCAAAGTCTCTGATCTAACTGTTCCTGAGCCTCTCCCCCTGCCTCCTCTTTGGATCTTCTCCTCCTCTTCTTCCTTATCTGCCTCCTCCACCACTGCTCTCTCCTCCCTCATCTCCTCCTCAGCTGAACTGAAGTCAGGGCTGTAACATGAGGAAACGTGCAGAAATGACTGAGTCAGCATGTTGTTGAAGTGAGTTGAGTGATGGTGAGCAGATTAGATGTGCGAGCCTCCCTGTAGAGAAAAGCAGATCTTCTCCAGAGTTTCCCACCTCATGTTTTCCTGTGTCACAGCTGATTGTCACATCCTGGCTGTCACTAAATGAGTGGTCCAAAGGTGGAAGGAGGAGCACAGTTAGATTGTTCACCTCCTAACCTGTGAAATCAATCAGCTGAATGAAAAACACTGTGATCCTATGAGCTGCTATCAGGGCTGCTCCATTCTCAGGATTCTCATCTGGATGACTGAAGCAGATTATTGATGAAGTCAGCAAACAGCTTTCAAAATGGCTCTTTTTCCAGGGGAACTCCCTGAAATGTAAATCTCATTGGAATGAAGAAGAAGTCCAAAGGCGTGGTTAGGCCCAGACTTGTGGCTGTTTTCAATGTAAAGCCCATGTTGCAGGCAGCTGCTGCTCCTTACTGGCCCACAGCCTCCACTGATGGATGTGTCAGCTCACTTGTACTGTAGCCACGGGGAGAGCGATGGTGAAGCTGACAACCAGAGGTGTAGCGCTATTTGTTGAAGTAGCCCAGCTGTGCCATGGAAGCACAAGTTTCCAGAGATGATTGGACTGTGAGCAGAAATGATCCATGTTGGACTGAATTGAAGAACAGATCATAAAGTCCTCTGTGTGCCCAGCCCGTCTGTCTGAGCATCTTCATCAGTGTGCAGCTGATCTACAGCTAATGTGCTGATTGATGAGCAGCCTGTTCATGGTGATGATGAGAAACAGATTGGATTCAAAGCACAAATGAGTGAAAAAGGAGCAGCAGCCATGATAGAGCGAGTCCTCTGCTGACAGAAATAGTGGAGTGAAGGATTTGTGCAGCGTTTCTCTGTGAAAACAGCTGATTCAGATCAATGAGAGGAGGATGAAGGAGAAGCAGCATGTTTCTGATAGAAGCATCACTGCTGTGCTACAAACTGCTGGGACTGTGTGTGTGTGACGGCTCAGCTGGAGGCAGGATTGGTCCAGAGGAGAGCTGCTTTATTCCAGACTAACTCTTCTAGAAAGCTGACATCTGTGTGGAACAGCTGACCTGCACCATGTGGAAAAGAACAGCAACATGATTCAGCGTCAGATCCCGACACATCCACGGATTCATCCCGTTACAGGAACTGTGCCACACGTGGCCTCTGTTTGTTCTGCATTGATGCTGCAGGGATTTCTTCAAGTCACTATAATATAGTGTCAGATGGACACATGAAGCTAACACGGCACATCTTTGTGAGTCTGCAGCATGTTGACACACATGTCAGTGTTGTACAGATCTGAGAGCAGCACAAACAAACTCCATCAAAGTGATTTGTGCTGTTGCAGAGCTGTGTGACTGCATTTGTCTTCATTATGGACACATTTCTACAAATGGGACTAAACATGTGACCCTCTGCACATCCATGGCTCAACAGTGCACCCATTGGCTGGATGCAGCTTGTATTGTGGCTCCTCCCCCTTAGCTTCAGGTCAGTTTAGCTGTGTTTCCTCCAAATCCCAGAATTCCTGAGGAGCAGGAATATGTGGGGCTGGGCTCTAAACACTCAGGGTGAGGACTGAGTGAAGAGCTACAGGACAAAGTTTCAGCGCTGCGCTCACAGCTTTGAGACGTCCAATCAGCAACTGGTCCTGATAACATCTCCCCTCTCATTCCACATACATGAAGACTGCTAGAAGCAGCTATCAGCCACATCAGGCTCACATCATGCTTGCTATTAAACATGCTGCAGTCTGCAGTAAACTCCCTGCCACAAAGCTTTGAGTCTCCTCCAAATGCACCTGTAACAAGGTCACCTGCAGAAATAACTGTGTCCACGGGCAGAGTCACCAACACTCTGCACCAGAGCTAAACCTGCTTTGGAGCTAAAAAGCTGCTGTCAGGGTTTCCTGCAGAGCTTCAAATGTGGAGACTGAAAGCTGTGGACAGTTTCTGTGGCTGGATTATTTCATATGTGTTTGTTTCACTTTCAAAGGAAAGTGTTGGAATAAATCAGGTGTGTGACGCACACTTTACTGCAGATTGTTCTCAATGTAACACAAAAAGCAATCAAAATGTGATTGATCCTGATGTGCTTGTTGCTTCTAGCAGTGTTGATGTATTTGCACAGAGAGGGGGAGATGTTATCAGAGTGTGTAAGTGATCAGATCTGATGCTGAATCATGTTCATGTACAGTCAGCTGATCCTC